>NC_086100.1:95278681-95533091 GCF_963921235.1 Mobula hypostoma | reverse complement strand
CAGCGATTGTACAGTGTGGATTGTCGAGCAGGGGTTGTAAAGTGTGGATTGTAGAGCAGGGATTATACAGTGTGGATTGCAGAGCAGGGATTCTACGGTGTGGAATTTAGAACAGCGATTGTACAGTGCGGAATGTAGAGCAGGGATTCTACAGTATGGATTGTTGAACAGGGATTGTACAGTGTGGATTGTAGAGCTGGGATTGTGCAGTGTGGATTGTAGAGCAGGGATTGTACAGTGTGGATAGCAGAGCAGGTATTGTACAGTGTGGAGTGCAGAGCAGGGATTCTACAGTGTGGAATGTAGAACAGGGATTTGCAGAGTGCAATGTAGACCAGGGACTGTGCAGTGTGGAATGTAGAACAGGGATTGTACAGTCTGGATGGTAGAGCAGGGATTGTACAGTCTGGATTGTAGAGCAGGGATTGTACAGTGTAGATTGTAGAGCCGGGATTGTACCGTGTGGAATGTAGAACAGGGATTGTGCAGTCTGGATTGTAGAGCAGGGATTGTACAGAGTGGAATGTAGAACAGGGATTGTACAGTCTGGATTGTAGAGCAGGGATTGTATAATGTGGACTGTAGAGCAGGGATTGTACAGCGTGGATTGTAGAGCAGGGATTGTTCACTGTCGAATGTAGAGCAGGGATTGTATAGTGTGGATTGTAGAGCAGGGATTCTACAGTGTTGATTGTAGAGCTGGGATTGTGCAGAGTGGATTGCAGAGCAGGGATTGTACAGTGTGGATTGTAGAGCAGGGTTTGTACAGTGTGGAATGTAGAGCAGGGATTGTACAGTCTGGATTGCAGAGCAGGTATTCTACAATGTGGATCGTCGAGCAGGGTTTCTACAGTGTGGAATGTCGTGCAGTGATTGTACAGTGTGGACTGTAGAGCAGGGATTCTACAGTGTGGATTGTAGAGCTGGGATTGTGCAGTATGGATTATAGAGCAGGGATTGTACAGTGTGGATCGTACAGCAGGGACTGTACAGTGTGGAATGTACAGCAGTGATTTTACACTGTGGATTGTAGAGCAGCGATTGTACAGTGTGGATTGTAGAGCAGGGATTGTACAGTGTGGATTGTAGAGCAGGGATTGTACAGATGGATTGTAGAGCAGGGATTGTACAGTGTAGAATGTTGAGCAGGGATTCTACAGTGTGGATTGCAGAGCAGGTATTGTACAGTGTGGAATGTAGAACAGGGATTGTGCAGTCTGGATTGTAGAGCAGGGATTGTATCGTGTGGAGTGCAGAGCAGGGCTTGTACAGCGTGGATTGTAGAACAGGGATTATACAGAGTTCATTGTAGGGCTGGGATTTTACAGTGTGGATTGTAGAACAGGGATTATACAGTGTTCATTGCAGGGCTGGGATTGTACAGCTTGGAATGTAGAGCAGGGATTGTACAGTGTGGACTGTACAGCAGGGATTGTACAGAGTGGATTGTAGAGCAGGGATTGTACAGTGTGGAATGTAGAGCGCAAATTGTACAATGTGGAATATAGAGCAGGGATTGTCCAGTGTGGATTGTAGAGCAGTGATTGCATAGTGTGGATTGTAGAGCAGGTATTGTACAGTGTGGAATGTAGAACAGGGATTGTGCAGTCTGGATTGTAGAGCAGGGATTGTATAGTGTGGATTTTAGAGCAGGGATTCTGCAGTGTGGAATGTAGAGCTGTGATTCTACAGTGTGAATTGTAGAGCACGGATTGTACAGTGCGGAATGTAGAGCAGTGATTGTACAATGTGGATTGTAGAGCAGGAATTTGCAGTGTGGAATGTAGAACAGGGATTATACAGTCTGGATTGCAGAGCAGGGATTGTACAGTGTGGATTGTAGACCAGGTATTGTACAGTGTGGATTGTAGAGCAGGGATTGTACAGTGTGGAATGTTGAGCAGGGATTCTACAGTGTGGATTCTATGGCAGGGATTGTACAGTGTGGAATGTAGAGCAGGGATTGTACTGTGTGGATTGTGGAACAGGGATTGTACACTGTTCATTGTAGGGCTGGGATTTTACACTGTGGATTGTAGAGCAGGGATAATACATCATGGAATGTACAGCAGGGATTGTACAGTCTGAATGTAGAGCAGGGATTGTGCAGTTTGTATTGTAGAGCAAGGATTGTACAGTGTGGATTTTAGAGCAGGGATTCTACAGTGTCGAATGTAGAGCTGTGATTGTACAATGTGGATTGTAGTGCAGGGATTGTACAGTGTGGATTGCAGAGCACGGACTGTGCAGTGTGGAATGTAGAACACGGATTGTACAGTCTGGAATGTAGAACAGCGATTGTACAGTGTAAATTGTAGAGCAGGGATTCTACAGTGTGGATTGCAGAGCAGGGATTGTACAGTGTGGAATGTTGAGCAGGGATTATACAGAGTGGACTGTAGAGCAGGGATTGTACAGAGTGGAATGTAGAGCACGAATTGTACAATGTGGCATATAGAGCAGGGATTGTCCAGAGTGTATTGTAGAGCAGGGATTGTACAGTCTGAATGTAGAGCAGGGATTGTGCAGTTTGGATTGTAGAGCACGAATTGTACAATGTGGAATGTAGACCATGGATTGTGTAGTGTGGAATGTAGAACAGGGATTATACAGTCTGGATTGTAGAGCAGGGATTTTACAGTCTGGATTGTAGAGAAGGGATTGTACAGTGTGGATTGTAGAGCCGGGATTGTACAGTGTGGACTGTAGAGCAGGGATTATACAGAGTGGACTGTAGAGCAGGGATTGTACAGAGTGGAATGTAGAGCACGAATTGTACAATGTGGAATATAGAGCAGGGATGGTATAGTGTGGATTGTAGAGCAGGGATTGTACAGTGTGGATTGTAGAGAAGGGATTGTACAGTGTGGAATGTTGAGCAGGGATTGTACAGATGGATTGTAGAGCAGGGATTGTACAGTCTGGGTTGTAGAGCTGGGATTGTACAGTGTGGATTGTAGGGCAGGGATTGTACAGTGTGGATCGTAGAGCCGGGATTGTACAGTGTGGATTTTAGAGCAGGGATTCTACAGTGTGGAATGTAGAGCAGGGATTGTGCAGTGTGGAATGTAGAGCAGGGATTGTGCAGTGTGGATTTTAGAGCCGGGATTGTACAGTGTGGATTTTAGAGCAGGGATTCTACAGTGTGGAATGTAGAGCAGGGTTTGTACAGTGTGGAATGTAGAGCAGGGATTGTACAGTGTGGATTCTATGGCAGTGATTATACAGTGTGGATTGTAGGGCAGGGATTATACACTGTGAATTGTAGAGCAGGGATTGTACAGTATGGAATGTAGAGCAGGGATTGTACTGTGTGGATTGTAGAACAGGGATTGTACACTGTTCATTGTAGTGCTGGGATTTTACAGTGTGGATTGTAGAACAAGGATTATACAGTGTTGATTGTAGGGCTGGGATTGTACAGCTTGGAATGTAGAGCAGGGATTGTACAGTGTGGATTGTAGAGCAGGGATAATACATCATGGAATGTACAGCGGGGATTGTACAGTGTTAATTGTAGAGCAGGGATTCTACAGTGTGGATTGTAGAGCAGGGATTGTACAGTGTGGATTGTAGAGCAGGGATTGTACTGTATGGATTGTAGAACAGGGATTGTACAGTCTGGAATGTAGAGCAGGGATTGTACCGTGCGGATTGTAGAGCAGGGATTGTACAGTGTGGATTGTAGAGCCGGGATTGTACAGTGTGGATTTTAGAGCAGGGATTCTACAGTGTGGATTGTAGAGCAGGGATTGTACAGTGTGGATTGTAGAGCAGGGATTGTACAGAGTGGAATATAGAGCACAAATTGTACAATGTGGAATATAGAGCAGGGATTGTCCAGTGTGGATTGTAGAGCAGGGATTGTATAGTGTGGATGGTAGAGCAGGTATTGTACAGTGTGGAATGTAGAACAGAGATTGTGCAGTCTGGATTATAGAGCAGGGATTGTGTAGTTTGGAGTGCAGAGCAGGGCTTGTACAGTGTGGATTGTACAACAGGGATTATACAGTGTTCATTGTAGGGCTGGGATTGTACAGCTTGGAATGTAGAGCAGGGATTGTGCAGTGTGGAATGTAGAACAGGGATTGTACAGTGTGGAATCTACAGCAGGGATTTTACACTGTGGATTGTAGAGCAGCGATTGTACAGTGTGGATTGTCGAGCAGGGGTTGTAAAGTGTGGAATGTAGAACAGGGATTATACAGTGTGGATTGCAGAGCAGGGATTGTACGGTGTGGAATTTAGAACAGCATTTGTACAGTGCGGAATGTAGAGCAGGGATTCTACAGTATGGATTGTTGAACAGGGATTGTACACTGTGGATTGTAGAGCTGGGATTGTGCAGTGTGGATTGTACAGTGTGGATAGCAGAGCAGGTATTGTACAGTGTGGAGTGTAGAACAGGGATTCTACAGTGTGGAATGTAGAACAGGGATTTGCAGAGTGGAATGTAGACCAGGGACTGTGCAGTGTGGAATGTAGAACAGGGATTGTACAGTCTGGATGGTAGAGCAGGGATTGTACAGTCTGGATTGTAGAGCAGGGATTGTACAGTGTGGATTGTAGAGCAGGTGTTCTACAGTGTGGAATGTAGAAAAGGGATTGTGCAGTCTGGATTGTAGAGCAGGGATTGTACAGTGTGTAATGTAGAGCAGGGATTGTACAGTGTGGAATGTAGAACAGGGATTGTACAGTCTGGATTGTAGAGCAGGGATTGTAAAATGTGGATTGCAGAGCAGGTATTCTACAATGTGGATCGTAGAGCAGGGTTTCTACAGTGTGGAATGTAGTGCAGTGATTGTACAGTGTGGACTGTAGAGCAGTGATTCTACAGTGTGGATTGTAGAGCTGGGATTGTGCAGTATGGATTATAGAGCAGGGATTGTACAGTGTGGATGGTACAGCAGGGACTGTACAGTGTGGAATGTACAGCAGTGATTTTACACTGTGGATTGTAGAGCAGCGATTGTACAGTGTGGATTGTAGAGCAGGGATTGTACAGATGGATTGTAGAGCAGGGATTGTACAGTGTGGAATGTTGAGCAGGGATTCTACAGTGTGGATTGCAGAGCAGGTATTGTACAGTGTGGAATGTAGAACAGGGATTGTACAGTGTGGATTGTAGAGCAGGGATTGTATCGTGTGGAGTGCAGAGCAGGGCTTGTACAGCGTGGATTGTAGAACAGGGATTATACAGAGTTCATTGTAGGGCTGGGATTTTACAGTGTGGATTGTAGAACAGGGATTATACAGTGTTCATTGTAGGGCTGGGATTGTACATCTTGGAATGTTGAGCAGGGATTGTACAGTGTGGACTGTAGAGCAGGGATTGTACAGAGTGGATTGTAGAGCAGGGATTGTACAGAGTGGAATATAGAGCACGAATTGTACAATGTGGAATATAGAGCAGGGATTGTCCAGTGTGGATTGTAGAGCAGGGATTGTATAGTGTGGATTGTAGAGCAGGTATTGTACAGTGTGGAATGTAAAACAGAGATTGTGCAGTCTGGATTATAGAGCAGGGATTGTATAGTGTGGAGTGCAGAGCAGGGCTTGTACAGTGTGGATTGTAAAACAGGGATTATACAGTGTTCATTGTAGGGCTGGGATTGTACAGCTTGGAATGTAGAGCAGGGATTGTACAGTGTGGATTGTAGAGCAGGGATAATACATCATGGAATGTACAGCGGGGATTGTACAGTGTTAATTGTAGAGCAGGGATTCTACAGTGTGGATTGTAGAGCAGGGATTGTACAGTGTGGATTGTAGAGCAGGGATTGTACTGTATGGATTGTAGAACAGGGATTGTACAGTCTGGAATGTAGAGCAGGGATTGTACCGTGCGGATTGTAGAGCAGGGATTGTACAGTGTGGATTGTAGAGCCGGGATTGTACAGTGTGGATTGTAGAGCAGGGATTCTACAGTGTGGATTGTAGAGCAGGGATTGTACAGTGTGGATTGTAGAGCAGGGATTGTACAGAGTGGAATATAGAGCACAAATTGTACAATGTGGAATATAGAGCAGGGATTGTCCAGTGTGGATTGTAGAGCAGGGATTGTATAGTGTGGATGGTAGAGCAGGTATTGTACAGTGTGGAATGTAGAACAGAGATTGTGCAGTCTGGATTATAGAGCAGGGATTGTGTAGTTTGGAGTGCAGAGCAGGGCTTGTACAGTGTGGATTGTACAACAGGGATTATACAGTGTTCATTGTAGGGCTGGGATTGTACAGCTTGGAATGTAGAGCAGGGATTGTGCAGTGTGGAATGTAGAACAGGGATTGTACAGTGTGGAATCTACAGCAGGGATTTTACACTGTGGATTGTAGAGCAGCGATTGTACAGTGTGGATTGTCGAGCAGGGGTTGTAAAGTGTGGAATGTAGAACAGGGATTATACAGTGTGGATTGCAGAGCAGGGATTGTACGGTGTGGAATTTAGAACAGCATTTGTACAGTGCGGAATGTAGAGCAGGGATTCTACAGTATGGATTGTTGAACAGGGATTGTACACTGTGGATTGTAGAGCTGGGATTGTGCAGTGTGGATTGTACAGTGTGGATAGCAGAGCAGGTATTGTACAGTGTGGAGTGTAGAACAGGGATTCTACAGTGTGGAATGTAGAACAGGGATTTGCAGAGTGGAATGTAGACCAGGGACTGTGCAGTGTGGAATGTAGAACAGGGATTGTACAGTCTGGATGGTAGAGCAGGGATTGTACAGTCTGGATTGTAGAGCAGGGATTGTACAGTGTGGATTGTAGAGCAGGTGTTCTACAGTGTGGAATGTAGAAAAGGGATTGTGCAGTCTGGATTGTAGAGCAGGGATTGTACAGTGTGTAATGTAGAGCAGGGATTGTACAGTGTGGAATGTAGAACAGGGATTGTACAGTCTGGATTGTAGAGCAGGGATTGTAAAATGTGGATTGCAGAGCAGGTATTCTACAATGTGGATCGTAGAGCAGGGTTTCTACAGTGTGGAATGTAGTGCAGTGATTGTACAGTGTGGACTGTAGAGCAGTGATTCTACAGTGTGGATTGTAGAGCTGGGATTGTGCAGTATGGATTATAGAGCAGGGATTGTACAGTGTGGATGGTACAGCAGGGACTGTACAGTGTGGAATGTACAGCAGTGATTTTACACTGTGGATTGTAGAGCAGCGATTGTACAGTGTGGATTGTAGAGCAGGGATTGTACAGATGGATTGTAGAGCAGGGATTGTACAGTGTGGAATGTTGAGCAGGGATTCTACAGTGTGGATTGCAGAGCAGGTATTGTACAGTGTGGAATGTAGAACAGGGATTGTGCAGTCTGGATTGTAGAGCAGGGATTGTATCGTGTGGAGTGCAGAGCAGGGCTTGTACAGCGTGGATTGTAGAACAGGGATTATACAGAGTTCATTGTAGGGCTGGGATTTTACAGTGTGGATTGTAGAACAGGGATTATACAGTGTTCATTGTAGGGCTGGGATTGTACATCTTGGAATGTTGAGCAGGGATTGTACAGTGTGGACTGTAGAGCAGGGATTGTACAGAGTGGATTGTAGAGCAGGGATTGTACAGAGTGGAATATAGAGCACGAATTGTACAATGTGGAATATAGAGCAGGGATTGTCCAGTGTGGATTGTAGAGCAGGTATTGTACAGTGTGGAATGTAAAACAGAGATTGTGCAGTCTGGATTATAGAGCAGGGATTGTATAGTGTGGAGTGCAGAGCAGGGCTTGTACAGTGTGGATTGTAAAACAGGGATTATACAGTGTTCATTGTAGGGCTGGGATTGTACAGCTTGGAATGTAGAGCAGGGATTGTACAGTGTGGATTGTAGAGCAGGGATAATACATCATGGAATGTACAGCGGGGATTGTACAGTGTTAATTGTAGAGCAGGGATTCTACAGTGTGGATTGTAGAGCAGGGATTGTACAGTGTGGATTGTAGAGCAGGGATTGTACTGTATGGATTGTAGAACAGGGATTGTACAGTCTGGAATGTAGAGCAGGGATTGTACCGTGCGGATTGTAGAGCAGGGATTGTACAGTGTGGATTGTAGAGCCGGGATTGTACAGTGTGGATTTTAGAGCAGGGATTCTACAGTGTGGATTGTAGAGCAGGGATTGTACAGTGTGGATTGTAGAGCAGGGATTGTAGAGAGTGGAATATAGAGCACAAATTGTACAATGTGGAATATAGAGCAGGGATTGTCCAGTGTGGATTGTAGAGCAGGGATTGTATAGTGTGGATGGTAGAGCAGGTATTGTACAGTGTGGAATGTAGAACAGAGATTGTGCAGTCTGGATTATAGAGCAGGGATTGTGTAGTTTGGAGTGCAGAGCAGGGCTTGTACAGTGTGGATTGTACAACAGGGATTATACAGTGTTCATTGTAGGGCTGGGATTGTACAGCTTGGAATGTAGAGCAGGGATTGTGCAGTGTGGAATGTAGAACAGGGATTGTACAGTGTGGAATCTACAGCAGGGATTTTACACTGTGGATTGTAGAGCAGCGATTGTACAGTGTGGATTGTCGAGCAGGGGTTGTAAAGTGTGGAATGTAGAACAGGGATTATACAGTGTGGATTGCAGAGCAGGGATTGTACGGTGTGGAATTTAGAACAGCATTTGTACAGTGCGGAATGTAGAGCAGGGATTCTACAGTATGGATTGTTGAACAGGGATTGTACACTGTGGATTGTAGAGCTGGGATTGTGCAGTGTGGATTGTACAGTGTGGATAGCAGAGCAGGTATTGTACAGTGTGGAGTGTAGAACAGGAATTCTACAGTGTGGAATGTAGAACAGGGATTTGCAGAGTGGAATGTAGACCAGGGACTGTGCAGTGTGGAATGTAGAACAGGGATTGTACAGTCTGGATGGTAGAGCAGGGATTGTACAGTCTGGATTGTAGAGCAGGGATTGTACAGTGTGGATTGTAGAGCAGGTGTTCTACAGTGTGGAATGTAGAAAAGGGATTGTGCAGTCTGGATTGTAGAGCAGGGATTGTACAGTGTGTAATGTAGAGCAGGGATTGTACAGTGTGGAATGTAGAACAGGGATTGTACAGTCTGGATTGTAGAGCAGGGATTGTAAAATGTGGATTGCAGAGCAGGTATTCTACAATGTGGATCGTAGAGCAGGGTTTCTACAGTGTGGAATGTAGTGCAGTGATTGTACAGTGTGGACTGTAGAGCAGGGATTCTACAGTGTGGATTGTAGAGCTGGGATTGTGCAGTATGGATTATAGAGCAGGGATTGTACAGTGTGGATGGTACAGCAGGGACTGTACAGTGTGGAATGTACAGCAGTGATTTTACACTGTGGATTGTAGAGCAGCGATTGTACAGTGTGGATTGTAGAGCAGGGATTGTACAGATGGATTGTAGAGCAGGGATTGTACAGTGTGGAATGTTGAGCAGGGATTCTACAGTGTGGATTGCAGAGCAGGTATTGTACAGTGTGGAATGTAGAACAGGGATTGTGCAGTCTGGATTGTAGAGCAGGGATTGTATCGTGTGGAGTGCAGAGCAGGGCTTGTACAGCGTGGATTGTAGAACAGGGATTATACAGAGTTCATTGTAGGGCTGGGATTTTACAGTGTGGATTGTAGAACAGGGATTATACAGTGTTCATTGTAGGGCTGGGATTGTACATCTTGGAATGTTGAGCAGGGATTGTACAGTGTGGACTGTAGAGCAGGGATTGTACAGAGTGGATTGTAGAGCAGGGATTGTACAGAGTGGAATATAGAGCACGAATTGTACAATGTGGAATATAGAGCAGGGATTGTCCAGTGTGGATTGTAGAGCAGGGATTGTATAGTGTGGATTGTAGAGCAGGTATTGTACAGTGTGGAATGTAAAATAGAGATTGTGCAGTCTGGATTATAGAGCAGGGATTGTATAGTGTGGAGTGCAGAGCAGGGCTTGTACAGTGTGGATTGTAAAACAGGGATTATACAGTGTTCATTGTAGGGCTGGGATTGTACAGCTTGGAATGTAGAGCAGGGATTGTACAGTGTGGAATCTACAGCAGGGATTTTACACTGTGGATTGTAGAGCAGCGATTGTACAGTGTGGATTGTCGAGCAGGGATTCTACAGTATGGATTGTTGAACAGGGATTGTACTGTGTGGATTGTAGAGCTGGGATTGTGCAGTGTGGATTGTAGAGCAGGGATTCTACAGTATGGATAGTTGAACAGGGATTGTACTGTGTGGATTGTAGAGCTGGGATTGTGCAGTGTGGATTGTAGAGCAGGGATTGTACAGTGTAGATAGTAGAGCAGGTATTGTACAGTGTGGAGTGTAGAGCAGGGATTCTACAGTGTGGAATGTAGAGCAGGTATTCTACAGTGTGGAATGTAGAACCGGGATTTGCAGAGTGGAATGTAGACCAGGGACTGTGCAGTGTGGAATGTAGAACAGGGATTGTACAGTCTGGATGGTAGAGCACGGATTGTACAGTCTGGAATGTAGAGCAGGGATTGTACAGAGTCAAATGTAGAGCACGAATTGTACAATGTGGAATGTAGAGCAGTGATTATCCAGTGTGGATTGTAGAGCAGGGATTGTATATTGTGGATTGTAGAGCAGGGATTGTACAGTGTGGAATGTAGAACAGGGATTGTACAGTCTGGATTGTAGAGCAGGGATTGTAAAATGTGGACTGTAGAGCAGGGATTGTACAGCGTGGATTGTAGAGCAGGGATTGTTCACTGTCGAATGTAGAGCAGGGATTGTATAGTGTGGATTGTAGAGCAGGGATTCTACAGTGTTGATTGTAGAGCTGGGATTGTGCAGAGTGGATTGCAGAGCAGGGATTGTACAGTATGGCTCGTAGAGCAGGGATTGTACAGTGTGGATTGTAGAGCAGGGATTGTACAGTGTGGAATGTAGAGCAGGGATTGTACAGTGTGGATTGTAGAGCGGGGTTTGTACAGTGTGGAATGTAGAGCAGGGATTGTACAGTCTGGATTGCAGAGCAGGTATTCTACAATGTGGATCGTAGAGCAGGGTTTGTACAGTGTGGAATGTAGAGCAGTGATTGTACAGTGTGGACTGTAGAGCAGGGATTCTACAGTGTGGATTGTAGAGCTGGGATTGTGCAGAATGGATTATAGAGCAGGGATTGTACAGTGTGGATCGTACAGCACGGACTGTACAGTGTGGAATGTACAGCAGTGATTTTACACTGTGGATTGTAGAGCAGGTATTGTACAGTGTGGATTGTAGAGCAGGGATTGTACAGTGTGGAATCTACAGCAAGGATTTTACACTGTGGATTGTAGAGCAGCGATTGCACAGTGTGGATTGTAGAGCAGGGGTTTTAAAGTGTGGAATGTAGAACAGGGATTTTGCAATGTGGATTGTAGAGCAGGGATTGTACAGTGTGGAATGTAGAGCAGGGATTGTACAGTGTGCATTGTAGAGCAGGGATTGTACAGTGTGGAATGTTGAGCAGGGATTGTACAGAGTTGATTATAGGGCACAAATTGTACAATGTGGAATACAGAGCAGGGATTGTCCAGTGTGGCATGTAGAGCAGGGATTGTATAGTGTGGATTGCAGAGCAGGTATTTTTGTACAGTGTGGAATGTGGAACAGGGATTGTGCAGTCTGGATTGTAGAGCAGGGATTGTATCGTGTGGAGTGCAGAGCAGGGCTTGTACAGCGTGGATTGTAGAACAGGGATTATACAGCGTTCATTGTAGGGCTGGGATTTTACAGTGTGGATTGTAGAACAGGGATTATACAGTGTTAATTGTAGGGCTGGGATTGTACAGTTTGGAATGTTGAGCAGGGATTGTACAGAGTGGATTGTATAGCAGGGATTGTACAGAGTGCAATGTAGAGTACGAATTGTAAAATGTGGAATATAGAGCAGTGATTATCCAGTGTGCATTGTAGAGCAGGAATTGTATAGTGTGGATTGTAGAGCAAATATTGTACAGTGTGGAATGTTGAACAGGGATTGTACTGTGTGGATTGTAGAACAGGGATTGTACACTGTTCATTGTAGGGCTGGGATTTTACACTGTGGATTGTAGAGCAGGGATAATACATCATGGAATATACAGCAGGGATTGTACAGTCTGAATCTAGAGCAGGGATTGTGCAGTTTGGATTGTAGAGCAAGGATTGTACAGTGTGGATTTTAGAGCAGGGATTCTACAGTGTGGAATGTAGACCTGTGATTGTACAATGTGGATTGTAGAGCAGGGATTGTACAGTGTGGATTGCAGAGCACGGACTGTGCAGTGTGGAATGTAGAACAGGGATTGTACAGTCTGGAATGTAGAACAGGGATTGTACAGTGTAAATTGTAGAGCAGGGATTCTACAGTGTGGATTGCAGAGCAGGGATTGTACAGTGTGGACTGTAGAGCAGGGATTGTACTGTATGGATTGTAGAACAGGGATTGTACAGTCTGGAATGTAGAGCAGGGATTGTACAGTGTGGATTGTAGAGCAGGGATTGTACAGTGTGGACAGTAGAGCAGGTATTGTACAGCGTAGAGTGTAGAGCAGGGAATCTACAGTGTGGATTGTAGAGCAGGTGTTCTACAGTGTGGAATGTAGAACAGGGATTGTGCAGTGTGGAATGTAGAACAGGGATTGTACAGTCTGGATTGTAGAGCAGGGATTGTACAGTCTGGATTGTAGAGCAGGGATTGTACAGTGTGGATTGTAGAGCCGGGATTGTACAGTGTGGATTTTAGAGCAGGGATTCTACAGTGTGGAATGTCGAGCAGGGATTGTGCAGTGTGGTTTGTAGAACAGGGATTGTACAGTGTGGAATCTACAGCAGGGATTTTACACTGTGGATTGTAGAGCAGTGATTGTACAGTGTGGATTGTAGAGCAGGGGTTGTAAAGTGTGGAATGTAGAACAGGGATTTTACAGTGTGGATTGTAGACCAGGGATTGTACAGTGTGGAATGTAGAGCAGGGATTCTACAGATGGATTGTAGAGCAGGGATTGTACAGTGTGGATTGTAGAGCCGGGATTGTACAGTGTGGATTGTAGAGCAGGCATCGTACAATGTGGATTGTAGAGCAGGGATCGTACAGTGTGGATTGTAGAGCAGGGATTGTACAGTGTTGAATGTTGAGCAGGGATTGTACAGTGTGGACTGTAGAGCAGGGATTGTACAGAGTGGATTGTAGAGCAGGGATTGTACAGAGTGGAATATAGAGCACGAATTGTACAATGTGGAATATAGAGCAGGGATTGTCCAGTGTGGATTGTAGAGCAGGGATTGTATAGTGTGGATTGTAGAGCAGGTATTGTACAGTGTGGAATGTAGAACAGAGATTGTGCAGTCTGGATTATAGAGCAGGGATTGTATAGTGTGGAATGCAGAGCAGGGCTTGTACAGTGTGGATTGTAAAACAGGGATTATACAGTGTTCATTGTAGGGCTGGGATTGTACAGCTTGGAATGTAGAGCAGGGATTGTACAGTGTGGAATCTACAGCAGGGATATTACACTGTGAATTGTAGAGCAGCGATTGTACAGTGTGGATTGTCGAGCAGGGGTTGTAAAGTGTGGAATGTAGAACAGGGATTATACAGTGTGGATTGTAGAGCAGGGATTGTACAGTGTGGATTGTAGAGCAGGGATTGTACAGTGTGGAGTGTAGAGCAGGGATTCTACAGTGTGGAATGTAGAGCAGGTATTCTACAGTGTGGAATGTAGAACAGGAATTTGCAGAGTGGAATGTAGACCAGGGACTGTGCAGTGTGGAATGTGGACCAGGGACTGTGCAGTGTGGAATGTAGAACAGGGATTGTACAGTCTGGATTGTAGAGCAGGGATTGTACAGTCTGGATTGTAGAGCAGGGATTGTACAGTGTGGATTGTAGAGCCGGGATTGTACAGTGTGGATTTTAGAGCAGGGATTCTACAGTGTGGAATGTAGAGCAGGGATTGTGCAGTGTGGATTGTAGAGCAGGGGTTGTAAAGTGTGGAATGTAGAACAGGGATTTTACAGTGTGGATTGTAGAGCAGGGATTGTACAGTGTGGAATGTAGAGCAGTGATTGTACAGATGGATTGTAGAGCAGGGATTGTACAGTGTGGATTGTAGAGCCGGGATTGTACAGTGTGGATTGTAGAGCAGGCATCGTACAATTTGGATTGTAGAGCAGGGATCGTACAGTGTGGGTTGTAGAGCAGGGATTGTACAGTGTGGATTGTAGAGCCGGGATTGTACAGTGTGGATTGTAGAGCAGGCATCGTACAATGTGGATTGTAGAGCAGGGATCGTACAGTGTGGATTGTAGAGCAGGGATTGTACAGTGTTGAATGTTGAGCAGGGATTGTACAGTGTGGACTGTAGAGCAGGGATTGTACAGAGTGGATTGTAGAGCAGGGATTGTACAGAGTGGAATATAGAGCACGAATTGTACAATGTGGAATATAGAGCAGGGATTGTCCAGTGTGGATTGTAGAGCAGGGATTGTATAGTGTGGATTGTAGAGCAGGTATTGTACAGTGTGGAATGTAGAACAGAGATTGTGCAGTCTGGATTATAGAGCAGGGATTGTATAGTGTGGAGTGCAGAGCAGGGCTTGTACAGTGTGGATTGTAAAACAGGGATTATACAGTGTTCATTGTAGGGCTGGGATTGTACAGCTTGGAATGTAGAGCAGGGATTGTACAGTGTGGAATCTACAGCAGGGATTTTACACTGTGGATTGTAGAGCAGCGATTGTACAGTGTGGATTGTCGAGCAGGGATTCTACAGTATGGATTGTTGAACAGGGATTGTACTGTGTGGATTGTAGAGCTGGGATTGTGCAGTGTGGAGTGTAGAGCAGGGATTGTACAGTGTGGATAGTAGAGCAGGTATTGTACAGTGTGGAGTGTAGAGCAGGTATTCTACAGTGTGGAATGTAGAACAGGGATTTGCAGAGTGGAATGTAGACCAGGGACTGTGCAGTGTGGAATGTAGAACAGGGATTGTACAGTCTGGATGGTAGAGCACGGATTGTACAGTCTGGAATGTAGAGCAGGGATTGTACAGAGTCAAATGTAGAGCACGAATTGTACAATGTGGAATATAGAGCAGTGATTATCCAGTGTGGATTGTAGAGCAGGGATTGTATATTGTGGATTGTAGAGCAGGTATTGTACAGTGTGGAGTGTAGAGCAGGGATTCTACAGTGTGGAATGTAGAACAGGGATTTGCAGAGTGGAATGTAGACCAGGGACTGTGCAGTGTGGAATGTAGAACAGGGATTGTACAGTCTGGATGGTAGAGCACGGATTGTACAGTCTGGAATGTAGAGCAGGGATTGTACAGTGTGGAATATAGAGCAGTGATTATCCAATGTGGATTGTAGAGCAGGGATTGTATATTGTGGATTGTAGAGCAGGTATTGTACAGTGTGGAATGTAGAACAGGGATTGTGCAGTCTGGATTGTAGAGCAGGGATTGTAAAATGTGGACTGTAGAGCAGGGATTGTTCACTGTCGAATGTAGAGCAGGGATTGTATAGTGTGGATTGTAGAGCAGGGATTCTACAGTGTTGATTGTAGAGCTGGGATTGTGCAGAGTGGATTGCAGAGCAGGGATTGTACAGTATGGATCGTAGAGCAGGGATTGTACAGTGTGGAATGTAGAGCAGGGATTGTACAGTGTGGATCGTAGAGCAGGGTTTGTACAGTGTGGAATGTAGAGCAGTGATTGTACAGTGTGGACTGTAGAGCAGGGATTCTACAGTGTGGATTGTAGAGCTGGGATTGTGCAGTATGGATTATAGAGCAGGGATTGTACAGTGTGGATCGTACAGCAGGGACTGTACAGTGTCGAATGTACAGCAGTGATTTTACACTGTGGATTGTAGAGCAGGTATTGTACAGTGTGGATTGTAGAGCAGGGATTGTACAGTGTGGAATCTACAGCAAGGATTTTACACTGTGGATTGTAGAGCAGCGATTGGACAGTGTGGATTGTAGAGCAGGGGTTGTAAAGTGTGGAATGTAGAACAGGGATTTTGCAATGTGGATTGTAGAGCAGGGATTGTACAGTGTGGAATGTAGAGCAGGGATTGTACAGTGTGGAATGTTGAGCAGGGATTGTACAGAGTGGAATATAGGGCACAAATTGTACAATGTGGAATACAGAGCAGGGATTGTCCAGTGTGGCATGTAGAGCAGGGATTGTATAGTGTGGATTGCAGAGCAGGTATTTTTGTACAGTGTGGAATGTAGAACAGGGATTGTGCAGTCTGGATTGTAGAGCAGGGATTGTATCGTGTGGAGTGCAGAGCAGGGCTTGTACAGCGTGGATTGTAGAACAGGGATTATACAGAGTTCATTGTAGGGCTGGGATTTTACAGTGTGGATTGTAGAACAGGGATTATACAGTGTTCATTGTAGGGCTGGGATTGTACAGTTTGGAATGTTGAGCAGGGATTGTACAGTGTGGAATGTTGAGCAGGGATTGTACAGAGTGGATTGTATAGCAGGGATTGTACAGAGTGCAATGTGGAGCACGAATTGTAAAATGTGGAATATAGAGCAGTGATTATCCAGTGTGCATTGTAGAGCAGGGATTGTATAGTGTGGATTGTAGAGCAAATATTGTACAGTGTGGAATGTTGAACAGGGATTGTACAGTCTGGAATGTAGAACAGGGATTGTACAGTATAAATTGTAGAGCAGGGATTCTACAGTGTGGATTGTAGAGCAGGGATTGTACAGTGTGGATTATAGAGCAGGGATTGTACTGTATGGATTGTAGAACAGGGATTGTACAGTCTGGAATGTAGAGCAGGGATTGTACAGTGTGGATTGTAGAGCAGGGATTTTACAGTGTGGACAGTAGAGCAGGTATTGTACAGTGTGGAGTGTAGAGCAGGTGTTCTACAGTGTGGAATGTAGAACAGGGATTGTGCAGTGTGGAATGTAGAACAGGGATTGTACAGTCTGGATTGTAGAGCAGGGATTGTACAGTCTTGATTGTAGAGCAGGGATTGTACAGTGTGGATTGTAGAGCCGGGATTGTACAGTGTGGATTTTAGAGCAGGGATTCTACAGTGTGGAATGTAGAGCAGGGATTGTGCAGTGTGGTTTGTAGAACAGGGATTGTACAGTGTGGAATCTACAGCAGGGATTTTACACTGTGGATTGTAGAGCAGTGATTGTACAGTGTGGATTGTAGAGCAGGGATTGTACAGTGTGGAATGTAGAGCAGGGATTCTACAGATGGATTGTAGAGCAGGGATTGTACAGTGTGGATTGTAGAGCCGGGATTGTACAGTGTGGATTGTAGAGCAGGCATCGTACAATGTGGATTGTAGAGCAGGGATTGTACAGTGTTGAATGTTGAGCAGGGATTGTACAGTGTGGACTGTAGAGCAGGGATTGTACAGAGTGGATTGTAGAGCAGGGATTGTACAGAGTGGAATATAGAGCACGAATTGTACAATGTGGAATATAGAGCAGGGATTGTCCAGTGTGGATTGTAGAGCAGGGATTGTATAGTGTGGATTGTCGAGCAGGGATTTTACAGTATGGATTGTTGAACAGGGATTGTACTGTGTGGATTGTAGAGCTGGGATTGTGCAGTGTGGATTGTAGAGCAGGGATTCTACAGTATGGATTGTTGAACAGGGATTGTACTGTGTGGATTGTAGAGCTGGGATTGTGCAGTGTGGATTGTAGAGCAGGGATTGTACAGTGTGGATAGTAGAGCAGGTATTGTACAGTGTGGAGTGTAGAGCAGGTATTCTACAGTATGGCTTGTAGAGCAGGGATTTGCAGAGTGGAATGTAGACCAGGGACTGTGCAGTGTGGAATGTAGAACAGGGATTGTACAGTCTGGAATGTAGAGCAGGGATTTGCAGAGTGGAATGTAGACCAGGGACTGTGCAGTGTGGAATGTAGAACAGGGATTGTACAGTCTGGATGGTAGAGCAGGGATTGTACAGAATGGATTGTAGAGCAGGGATTGTACAGAGTGGAATATAGAGCACGAATTGTACAATGTGGAATATAGAGCAGGGATTGTCCAGTGTGGATTGTAGAGCAGGGATTGTATAGTGTGGATTGTAGAGCAGGTATTGTACAGTGTGGAATGTAGAACAGAGATTGTGCAGTCTGGATTATAGAGCAGGGATTGTATAGTGTGGAGTGCAGAGCAGGGCTTGTACAGTGTGGATTGTAAAACAGGGATTATACAGTGTTCATTGTAGGGCTGGGATTGTACAGCTTGGAATGTAGAGCAGGGATTGTACAGTGTGAAATCTACAGCAGGGATATTACACTGTGGATTGTAGAGCAGCGATTGTACAGTGTGGATTGTCGAGCAGGGGTTGTAAAGTGTGGAATGTAGAACAGGGATTATACAGTGTGGATTGCAGATCAGGGATTGTACAGTATGGATAGTTGAACAGGGATTGTACTGTGTGGATTGTAGAGCTGGGATTGTGCAGTGTGGATTGTAGAGCAGGGATTGTACAGTGTGGATAGTAGAGCAGGTATTGTACAGTGTGGAGTGTAGAGCAGGGATTCTACAGTGTGGAATGTAGAACAGGGGTTTGCAGAGTGGAATGTAGACCAGGGACTGTGCAGTGTGGAATGTAGAACAGGGATTGTACAGTCTGGATTGTAGAGCAGGGATTGTACAGTCTGGATTGCAGAGCAGGGATTCTACAATGTGGATAGTAGAGCAGGGACTGTACAGTGTGGAATGTAGAGCAGGGATTATACAGTGTGCATTGTAGAGCACGATTTGGACAGTGTGGAATGCAGAGCAGTGATTGTATGGTGTGGATTGTAGAGCAGGTATTGTACAGCGTGGATTGTAGAACAGGGATTATACAGTGTTCATTGTAGGGCTGGGATTGTACAGCTTGGAATGTCGAGCAGGGATTCTACAGTGTGGACTGTACAGCAGGGATTGTACAGAGTGGATTGTATAGCAGGGATTGTACAGAGTGCAATGTGGAGCACGAATTATAAAATGTGGAATATAGAGCAGTGATTATCCAGTGTGCATTGTAGAGCAGGGATTGTATAGTTTGGATTGCAGAGCAGATATTGTACAGTGCGGAATGTTGAACAGGGATTGTGCAGTCTGGATTGTCTAGAAGGGTTTGTACAGTGTGGAATGTAGAGCAGGGATTGTGCAGTGTGGATTGTTGAGCAAGGATTGTACATAGTGGACTGTAGAGCAGGGATTGTACAGTGTGGATTGTAGAGCAGGGATTCTACAGTGTGGATTGTAGAGCAGGGATTCTACAGTGTGGATTGTAGAGCAGGGATTTGCAGTGTGGATTGTAGAGCAAGGATTGTGCAGTCTGGAATGTAGAACAGGGATTGTACAGTCTGGATTGTAGAGCAGGGATTGTACAGATGGATTGTAGAGCAGGGATTGTACAGTGTGGATTGTAGAGCCGGGATTGTATAGTGTGGATTGTAGAGCAGGGATTGTACAGAGTGGATTGTAGAGCAGGGATTGTACAGAGTGGAATGTAGAGCACAAATTGTACAATGTGGAATATAGAGCAGGGATTGTCCAGTGTGGATTGTAGAGCAGTGATTGCATAGTGTGGATTGTAGAGCAGGTATTGTACAGTGTGGAATGTAGAACAGGGATTGTGCAGTCTGGATTGTAGGGCAGGGATTGTATAGTATGGATTTTAGAGCAGGGATTCTGCAGTGTGGAATGTAGAGCTGTGATTGTACAGTGTGCATTGTAGAGCAGGGATTGTATAGTGTGGATTGTAGAGCAGATATTGTACAGTGTGGAATGTTGAACAGGGATTGTGCAGTCTGGATTGTCGAGCAGGGATTGTATAGTGTGGATTGTAGAGCTGGGATTGTGCAGAGTGGATTGTAGAGCAGGGATTGTCCAGTGTGGATTGTAGAGCAGGGATTGTGCAGTCTGGATTGTAGAGCAGGGATTGTATAGTGTGGATTGTAGAGCAGGGCTTGTACAGCGTGCATTGTAGAGCAGGGATTTTACAGTGTGGATTGTAGAACAGGGATTATACAGATTTCATTGTAGGGCTGGAATTGTTCAGTGTGGATTTTAGAGCAGGGATTCTACAGTGTGGAATGTAGAGCAGTGATTGTACAGTGTGGATTGTAGAGCACGGATTGTACAGTGCGGAATGTAGAGCAGTGATTGCACAGTGTGGATTGTAGAGCTGGGATTGTGCAGTATGGATTATAGAGCAGGTATTGTACAGTGTGGATCGTACAGCAGGGATTGTACAGTTTGGAATGTACAGCAGGGATTTTACACTGTGGATTGTAGAGCAGCGATTGTACAGTGTGGATTGTTGAGAAGGGATTATACAGTGTGGATTGTAGAGCAGGGATTGTACATTGTAGAATGTAGAGCAGGGATTGTACAGTGTGGATTGTATGGCAGTGATTATACAGTGTGGATTGTAGGGCAGGGATTGAACAGTATGGAATGTAGAGCAGGGATTGTACTGTGTGGATTGTAGAACGTGGATTGTACAGTTTGAATTATAGAGCAGGGATTGTACAGTGTGGATTTTAGAGCAGGGATTATACAGCATGGAATGTAGAGCACGGATTGTACAGTGCGGAATGTAGAGCAGGGATTATACAGTGTGAATTGTAGAGCACGGTTTGGACAGTGTGGAATGTAGAGCAGTGATTGTACAGTGTGGACTATAGAGCAGGGATTGCACAGTGTGGATTGTAGAGCTGGGATTGTGCAGTATGGATTATAGAGCAGGTATTGTACGGTGTGGATGGTACAGCAGGGATTGCACAGTGTGGAATGTACAGCAGGGATTGTAGAGTGTGGATTGTAGAGCAGGGATTTGCAGTGTGGAATGTAGACCAGGGATTATACAGTCTGGATTGCAGAGCAGGGATTGTACAGTCTGGATTGTAGAGCAGGGATTGTACAGTGTGGATTGTAGACCAGGTATTGTACAGAGTGGATTGTAGAGGAGGGATTTTACAGTGTGGAATGCTGAGCAGGGATTGTCCAGTGTGGATTGTAGACCAAGATTTGTACAGTGTGGAATGCAGAGCAGGGATTCTACAATGTGGATTGTAGAGCAGGGATTTGCAGTGTGGAATATAGACCAGGGATTGTGCAGTGTGGAATGTGGAACAGGGATTGTACAGTCTGGATTGTAGAGCAGGGATTGTACAGATGGATTGCAGAGCAGGGATTGTACTGTGTGGAATGTAGAACAGGGATTTTACAGTCTGGATTGTAGAGCAGGGATTGTACAGCCTGGATTGTAGAGCAGGGATTGTATAGTGTGGATTGTAGAGCAGGTATTGTACAGTGTGGACTGTAGAGCAGGAATTGCACAGTGTGGATTGTTGAGCTGGGATTGTGCACTATGGATTATAGAGCAGGGATTGTACAGTGTGGATCGTACAGCAGGGATTGTACAGTGTGGAATGTACAGCAGGGATTTTACACTGTGGATTGTAGAGCAGCGATTGTACAGTGTGGATTGTTGAGAAGGGATTATACAGTGTGGATTGTAGAGCAGGGATTGTACATTGTAGAATGTAGAGCAGGGATTGTAGAGTGTGGATTGTAGAGCAGGGATTGTGCAGTGTAGATTGTAGAGCAGGGATTGTACAGTGTGGAATGCAGAGCAGGGATAGTACAGTGTGGATTGTAGAGCAGGGATTCTAGAGTGTGGATTGTAGAGCAGTGATTTGCAGTGTGGAATGTAGACCAGGGATTATACAGTCTGGATTGCAGAGCAGGGATTGTACAGTCTGGATTGTAGTGCAGGGATTGTACAGTGTGGATTGTAGACCAGGTATTGTACAGTGTGGAAAGTTGAGCAGGGATTGTACAGAGTGGATTTTAGAGCAGGGATTCTACAGTGTGGATTCTAGAGCAGGGATTGTACAGTCTGGATTCTAGAGCAGGGATTGTACAGTATGGATTGTAGACCAGTTATAATACAGTGTAGAGCAGGGATTGTACAGTGTGGAATGTAGAGCAGGGATTGTACAGTGTGGATTGTAGAGCAGGGATTTGCAGTGTGGAATGTAGACCAGGGATTGTGCAGTGTGAAATGTAGAACAGGGATTGTACAGTCTGGATTCTAGAGCAGGGATTCTACAGTCTGGATTGTAGAGCAGGGATTGTTCAGTGTGGAATATAGAGCAGGGACTTTACAGTGTGGATTGTGGAGTAGGGATTGTACAATATGAATTGTTGAGCAGGGATTGTACAATGGGGATTGTAGAGCAGGGATTACACAGTGTGGATGGTAGAGCAGGGAATGTATGGTGTGGAATGTAGAACAGCGATTGTACAGTGCGGAATGTAGAGCAGTGATTATACAGCGTTGAATGTAGGGGTGTGATTCAAAAGTGTGGAATGTAGAGCAGGGATTGTACAGTGTGGATTGTATGGCAGTGATTATACAGTGTGGATTGTAGAGCAGCGATTGTACAGTGTGGATTGTAGAGCAGGGATTGTACAGTGTGGAATGTAGAACAGGGATTGTACAGTGTGGATTGTAGAGCAGGGATTGTACAGTGTGGATTGTAGGGCAGGGATTATACACTGTGAATTGTGGAGCAGGGATTGTACTGTGTGGTTGTAGAACAGGGATTGTACAGTTTGAATTGTGGAGCAGGGATTGTACAGTGTGGATTGTAGAGCAGGGATTCTACAATGTGGATTGTAGAGCAGGGATTTGCAGTGTGGAATGTAGAGCAGGGATTGTGCAGTGTGGAATGTGGAACAGGGATTGTACAGTCTGGATTGTAGAGCAGGGATTGTACAGATGGATTGCAGAGCAGGGATTGTACTGTGTGGATTGTAGAACAGGGATTGTACAGTTTGAATTGTAGAGCAGGTACTGTACAGTGTGGAGTGTGGAGCAGGGATTCTACAATGTGGATTGTAGAGCAGGGATTTGCAGTGTGGAATGTAGACCAGGGATTGTGCAGTGTGGAATGTGGAACAGGGATTGTACAGTCTGGATTTTAGAGCAGGGATTGTACAGATGGATTGTAGATCAGGGATTGTACAGTGTGGATTGTAGAGCCGGGATTGCACAGTGTGGATTGTAGAGCAGGGATTGTACAGAGTGGAATGTAGAGCACGAATTGTACAATGTGGAATATAGAGCAGGGATTGTCCGATGTGGATTTTAGAACAGGGATTATACAGTGTTGATTGTAGGGCTGGGATTGTGCAGTGTGGAATGTAGATCAGGGATTCTACAGACTGGCATGCAGAACAGGGATTGTACAATGTGGATTGTAGAGCAGGGATTGTGCAGTGTGGAATGTAGACCAGGGATTGTACAGTGTGGAATGTAGAACAGCGATTGTACAGTCTGGATTGTAAAGCAGTGATTGTGTAGTGTGAATTGTAGAGCAGGGATTGTACAGAGTGGATTGTAGAGCAGGGATTGTACTGTGTGGATTGTAGAGCAGGGATTGTACAGAGTGGATTGTAGAGCAGGGATTGTACATTGTGGACTGTAGAGCAGGAATTGTACAGTGTGGATTGTAGAGCTGAGATTGTGCAGAGTGGATCGTAGAGCAGGGATTGTACAGTGTGGAATGTAGAGCAGGGATTGTCCAGTGTGGATTGTACAGCAGGTATTGTACAGTGTGGAATATAGACCAGTGATTGTACAGTGTGGAATGTAGAACAGGGATTGTACATTGTGGATTGTAGAGCAGGGAATATACAGTGTGGAATGTACAGCAGGGATTTTACAGTGTGGATTATAGAGCAGCGATTGAACAGTGTGGATTGTAGAGCAGGGATTGTACAGTGTGGAATGTAGAACAGGGATTTTACAGTGTGGAATATAGACCAGTGATTGTACAGTGTGGATTGTAGAACAGGGATTGTACAATAGGGATTGTTGAGCAGGGATTATACAGTGTGGATTGTAGAGCAGGGATTGTACAGTGTGGATTATAGAACTGTGATTGTACAGTGTGGATTGTAGAGCAGGGATTCTACAGCGTGGAATGTAGAGCAGGGATTGTACAGTCTGGATTGTAGAGCAGGATTGTACAGTGTGGATTGTTGAGCTGGGATTGTGCAGTTTGGAATGTAGATCAGGGATTCTACAGACTGGCATGCAGAACAGGGATTGTACAGTGTGGATTGTAGAGCAGGGATTGTGCAGTGTGGAATGTAGACCAGGGATTGTACAGTGTGGAATGTAGAACAGGGATTGTACAGTGTGGATCGTAGAGCAGGGATTGTACAGTGTGGAATGTAGAGCAGGGATTGTCCAGTGTGGATTGTACAGCAGGTATTGTACAGTGTGGAATATAGACCAGTGATTGTACAGTGTGGATTGTAGAACAGGGATTGTACAATATGGATTGTTGAGCAGGGATTGTACAGTGTGGATTGTAGAGCAGGGATTGTACAGTGTGGATTGTAGAACTGTGATTGCACAGTGTGGATTGTAGAGCAGGGATTCTACAGCGTGGAATGTAGAGCAGGGATTGTACAGTCTGGATTGTAGAGCAGGATTGTACAGTGTGGATTGTAGAGCTGGGATTGTGCAGTGTGGAATGTAGAGCAGGGATTGTGCAGTGTGGAATGTAGACCAGGGATTGTCCAGTGTGGAATGTAGAACAGGGATTGTACAGTCTGGATTGTAGAGCAGTGATTGTATAGTGTGGATTGTAGAGCAGGGATTGTGCAGTGTGGAATGTAGACCAGGGATTGTCCAGTGTGGAATGTAGAACAGGGATTGTACAGTCTGGATTGTAGAGCAGTGATTGTATAGTGTGGATTGTAGAGCAGGGATTGTACAGAGTGGAATGTAGAGCAGGGATTGTACAGTGTGGATTGTAGAACAGGGATTGTACAATATGGATTGTTGAGCAGGGATTGTACAGTGTGGATTGTAGAGTAGGGATTGTACAGTGTGGATTGTAGAACTGTGATTGCACAGTGTGGATTGTAGAGCAGTGATTCTACAGCGTGTAATTTAGAGCACGGATTGTACAGTCTGGAATGTAGAACAGGGATTTTACAGTCTGGATTGTAGAGCAAGGATTGTACAGTCTGGATTGTAGAGCAGGGATTGTATAGTGTGGATTATAGAGCAGGTATTGTACAGTGTGGAATGTAGAGTAGTGATTGTACAGTGTGGAATATAGAGCAGGGATTGTACAGTGTGGATTGTAGAGTTAGGATTGTGCAGTGTGGAATGTAGATCAGGGATTCTACAGTCTGGATTGTAAAGCAGTGATTGTATAGTGTGGATTGTAGAGCAGGGATTGTACAGTGTGGATTGTAGAGCAGGGATTGTACAGTGTGGAATATAGCGGAGTGATTGTACAGTGTGGACTGTAGAGCAGGAATTGTACAGTGTGGATTGTAGAGCTGGGATTGTGCAGAGTGGATTGTAGAGCAGGGATTGTACAGTGTGGATCGTAGAGCAGGGATTGTCCAGTGTGGATTGTACAGCAGGTATTGTACAGTGTGGAATATAGACCAGTGATTGTACAGTGTGGAATGTAGAACAGGGATTGTACATTGTGGATTGTAGTGCAGGGAATATACAGTGTGGAATGTACAGCAGGGATTTTGCAGTGTGGATTATAGAGCAGCGATTGTACAGTGTGGAATGTAGAACAGGGATTGTACAGTGTGGATTGTAGAGCAGGGATTGTACAGTGTGGATTGTAGGGCAGGGATTATACACTGTGAATTGTGGAGCAGGGATTGTACTGTGTGGTTGTAGAACAGGGATTGTACAGTTTGAATTGTGGAGCAGGGATTGTACAGTGTGGATTGTAGAGCAGGGATTCTACAATGTGGATTGTAGAGCAGGGATTTGCAGTGTGGAATGTAGAGCAGGGATTGTGCAGTGTGGAATGTGGAACAGGGATTGTACAGTCTGGATTGTAGAGCAGGGATTGTACAGATGGATTGCAGAGCAGGGATTGTACTGTGTGGATTGTAGAACAGGGATTGTACAGTTTGAATTGTAGAGCAGGTACTGTACAGTGTGGAGTGTGGAGCAGGGATTCTACAATGTGGATTGTAGAGCAGGGATTTGCAGTGTGGAATGTAGACCAGGGATTGTGCAGTGTGGAATGTGGAACAGGGATTGTACAGTCTGGATTTTAGAGCAGGGATTGTACAGATGGATTGTAGATCAGGGATTGTACAGTGTGGATTGTAGAGCCGGGATTGCACAGTGTGGATTGTAGAGCAGGGATTGTACAGAGTGGAATGTAGAGCACGAATTGTACAATGTGGAATATAGAGCAGGGATTGTCCGATGTGGATTTTAGAACAGGGATTATACAGTGTTGATTGTAGGGCTGGGATTGTGCAGTGTGGAATGTAGATCAGGGATTCTACAGACTGGCATGCAGAACAGGGATTGTACAATGTGGATTGTAGAGCAGGGATTGTGCAGTGTGGAATGTAGACCAGGGATTGTACAGTGTGGAATGTAGAACAGCGATTGTACAGTCTGGATTGTAAAGCAGTGATTGTGTAGTGTGAATTGTAGAGCAGGGATTGTACAGAGTGGATTGTAGAGCAGGGATTGTACTGTGTGGATTGTAGAGCAGGGATTGTACAGAGTGGATTGTAGAGCAGGGATTGTACATTGTGGACTGTAGAGCAGGAATTGTACAGTGTGGATTGTAGAGCTGAGATTGTGCAGAGTGGATCGTAGAGCAGGGATTGTACAGTGTGGAATGTAGAGCAGGGATTGTCCAGTGTGGATTGTACAGCAGGTATTGTACAGTGTGGAATATAGACCAGTGATTGTACAGTGTGGAATGTAGAACAGGGATTGTACATTGTGGATTGTAGAGCAGGGAATATACAGTGTGGAATGTACAGCAGGGATTTTACAGTGTGGATTATAGAGCAGCGATTGAACAGTGTGGATTGTAGAGCAGGGATTGTACAGTGTGGAATGTAGAACAGGGATTTTACAGTGTGGAATATAGACCAGTGATTGTACAGTGTGGATTGTAGAACAGGGATTGTACAATAGGGATTGTTGAGCAGGGATTATACAGTGTGGACTGTAGAGCAGGGATTGTACAGTGTGTATTGTAGAACTGTGATTGTACAGTGTGGATTGTAGAGCAGGGATTCTACAGCGTGGAATGTAGAGCAGGGATTGTACAGTCTGGATTGTAGAGCAGGATTGTACAGTGTGGATTGTTGAGCTGGGATTGTGCAGTTTGGAATGTAGATCAGGGATTCTACAGACTGGCATGCAGAACAGGGATTGTACAGTGTGGATTGTAGAGCAGGGATTGTGCAGTGTGGAATGTAGACCAGGGATTGTACAGTGTGGAATGTAGAACAGGGATTGTACAGTGTGGATCGTAGAGCAGGGATTGTACAGTGTGGAATGTAGAGCAGGGATTGTCCAGTGTGGATTGTACAGCAGGTATTGTACAGTGTGGAATATAGACCAGTGATTGTACAGTGTGGATTGTAGAACAGGGATT
Source organism: Mobula hypostoma (assembly GCF_963921235.1). NCBI lineage: Eukaryota > Metazoa > Chordata > Chondrichthyes > Myliobatiformes > Myliobatidae > Mobula > Mobula hypostoma. The sequence continues at coordinate 95,505,645 of NC_086100.1, read as the reverse complement.
GTACAATATGGATTGTTGAGCAGGGATTGTACAGTGTGGATTGTAGAGCAGGGATTGTACAGTGTGGATTGTAGAACTGTGATTGCACAGTGTGGATTGTAGAGCAGGGATTCTACAGCGTGGAATGTAGAGCAGGGATTGTACAGTCTGGATTGTAGAGCAGGATTGTACAGTGTGGATTGTAGAGCTGGGATTGTGCAGTGTGGAATGTAGAGCAGGGATTGTGCAGTGTGGAATGTAGACCAGGGATTGTCCAGTGTGGAATGTAGAACAGGGATTGTACAGTCTGGATTGTAGAGCAGTGATTGTATAGTGTGGATTGTAGAGCAGGGATTGTGCAGTGTGGAATGTAGACCAGGGATTGTCCAGTGTGGAATGTAGAACAGGGATTGTACAGTCTGGATTGTAGAGCAGTGATTGTATAGTGTGGATTGTAGAGCAGGGATTGTACAGTGTGGATTGTAGAGCAGGGATTATACAGTGTGGATTGTAGAGCAAGGATTGTACAGAGTGGAATGTAGAGCAGGGATTGTACAGTGTGGATTGTAGAGTAGGGATTGTACAGTGTGGATTGTAGAACTGTGATTGCACAGTGTGGATTGTAGAGCAGTGATTCTACAGCGTGTAATTTAGAGCACGGATTGTACAGTGTGGAATGTAGAACAGGGATTTTACAGTCTGGATTGTAGAGCAAGGATTGTACAGTCTGGATTGTAGAGCAGGGATTGTATAGTGTGGATTATAGAGCAGGTATTGTACAGTGTGGAATGTAGAGTAGTGATTGTACAGTGTGGAATATAGAGCAGGGATTGTACAGTGTGGATTGTAGAGCTAGGATTGTGCAGTGTGGAATGTAGATCAGGGATTCTACAGTCTGGATTGTAAAGCAGTGATTGTATAGTGTGGATTGTAGAGCAGGGATTGTACAGTGTGGATTGTAGAGCAGGGATTGTACAGTGTGGAATATAGCGGAGTGATTGTACAGTGTGGACTGTAGAGCAGGAATTGTACAGTGTGGATTGTAGAGCTGGGATTGTGCAGAGTGGATTGTAGAGCAGGGATTGTACAGTGTGGATCGTAGAGCAGGGATTGTCCAGTGTGGATTGTACAGCAGGTATTGTACAGTGTGGAATATAGACCAGTGATTGTACAGTGTGGAATGTAGAACAGGGATTGTACATTGTGGATTGTAGTGCAGGGAATATACAGTGTGGAATGTACAGCAGGGATTTTGCAGTGTGGATTATAGAGCAGCGATTGAACAGTGTGGATTGTAGAGCAGGGATTGTACAGTGTGGAATGTAGAGCAGGGAATGTACAGTGTGGATTGTAGAGCAGGGATTGTACAGTGTGGAATGTAGAGCAGGGATTGTACAGTGTGGAATGTAGAGCAGGGATTATACAGCGTGGAATGTAGAGCACGGATTGTACAGTGTGGAATGTAGAGAGGGGATTGTACAGTGTGGATTGCAGAAGAGGGATTATACTGTATAGATTGTACAGAAGGAATTGTACAACGTGGATTGTACGGCGAGATTGATTCCTGCCACATTGGAAGACCAGGGAGCCATGACAATCCCGACTCTCCACTGGAGCTGGAGCTGGGACTCACTGGTGTTTGGTACCGGATCACAGTTCCCATTGTTTCACTCACTACAGGAGTTGTGGTAGGGGAGTCCTGAAGGAAATAGGACAGTTGTGCACGTGTTCACTTTTGGTCACCTCATGATAGGAAGGATGTGAATGCTTTAGAGAAGAATGACCAGAATACTGCCTAGATAGCAAACATGTCTGCTGAGGAATAGTTGGGCCATCTGGAGCTTTTCTCTTTGGAACGAAGGAGCTGAGAGGTGACCTGATAGAGTTGACAAGATGATCAGGGACATTGATCAAGTGGACAGCCAGAGCCTTTTTCACAGCATGGAATTTGCTAAAAGGAGGTGGCATCATTTTGAGGTGATTGGAGGTAAGTATAGCTGATGTCAGAGGTCGTTTTTTCCACAGTGAGTTGTGGGTACATTGAACATCCAGCCTGAGTGGTGGTAGAGGCAGATACATTTGGTATTTTTGAAAGACTCTTAGGTAGGCACATAGATGATAGAAAAATGGAGGTCTATGTAGGAAGGAAGGGGTAGATTGATTTTAGAGTAAGTTAAAAGTTTGGCACAACGTCATGAGCCAAAGGGCCTGTGTTGTTCTAGTTCTATGTCTGAGAAAGAGGGAAGGGCCTGGCACATCCAGATAAACAGATGCAAGCATGAACAATGACTCATGCTCAGATAGCTGTGTGCTTATAAAAGTTTTCACATATACACACTAATACACACCAGCACACCTCACGTGGAATGCACACACGTGCATACACACACACACACATGCACACGCAAACGCACACACTTACATATACACACACACACACCAGCACACCTCACATGTCCAGATATACTACCAACCCATAAACACACCCACATACACACTCACACACTCATGGATGACAGGTGTGTACACAGACGCAGACACATCTGGAACATGTGAATGAGTTCTCACCGCATTGTCCACAGCAAGGTGCAAAAAGCATCTGGAAGTCGTGTTCACAGTACTTCCTGCCTTCAAACTGGAAGAAAAAGAGAAAAGTCAGCAGTGGCTGACGGACGTTCAGGTGGTCTCTCGGTCTACAGAGCTCAGACATATACAATTTGACAGAGAGCGGTGGGAGGGGAGTGGTGGGGTTGTTGTCTCTGGGATTGTGCTACCTGTGAGAATCATTTCCATTAGAGGAGAGGGTTTGTGCAAATTATCCTCCAGTGATGAGGGTAAATGATTCTCCAGTGATGAGGGTGTGAGAGTTGACAAAATGGGCTCACTACCAGAAGGGACAGTGACAGCAAGCTCCTCATTCAGTGGTGTGACAGGTAGAGCCACTGCCTCACAACGTCAGGGTCCTGGGTTCGATCCTGACCTCCGGTGTTGCCTGTGTGGAGTTTGCACATTCTCCTTGTGACTGTGTGGGCTCCCAGTCAAGTGCTCTGGCCTGCTCATTCATCTCAATAGCTTAATAGCCCACTGTTAGCTGTCTGAGTGACGGAGCTCCGAGCTGCAGAGCCCCTCATGAAGGACAGGTGAGCGGTGTTGTTACACATCCACAGAGACTTCCCACGCCTTCCCCCAGGAGAAGTGTAAAGATTAGCCAACAGGGCGCAGAGCTGGGCTCTGTTGGTATCTGATGTGTTAAGCCATCCATTTGTGTTAACGGTTCAGATAACCTCACTCCATTTGTACAGCCTGGCCTCTGGGTAATGTGGATGTCCCGTAGCCCTGCTGTTAGCAATTATACCCTGGCAAGGAAGTGTCTAACCATCCGGTTCATCTATTTTGTTGGATGACTTGTCTCCATGGTAACCTTGGTCTCGCCCTTTGTCCTATCCACCCCTACCCCACTTTCTCTAAAACTTAAAACCACCCATATTATCTCCTTCCCAGTTCTGGCAGAAGGTCCTAGGTCTGAAATATTAACACTATTTCCCCCTCCGCAGATGCTACCTGGCAGGCAGAGTGTTTCCAGCATGTTCTGGTTTTGAGGAGTTTGTAGTTTTAAGCGTCGATGGGGTTGTAGGGTTCAGAAAGCTCATGAACAGGCCCTTTGGTCCATCAAGTCCACCAGCAAGTACTCCATACTGAACTCGTTTACCCACACTTGGTCCTTAGCTGTCTATGCTTTGGCGATCTAACAGCTCGTCTGGATACAGCCACTGAAGGAAAAGCCCTTACCTCATAAAAGACTCCTCCTGGAAACTGCTGGAAGCACTGAGCACAGACAAAGCACTTCTCATGGTAGAGCTCCCCGTTGCTATTGACGATTCGCTCCATGGGGTCAAAGTGCGAGCGGCAGTGCCCACAGGTGGCACTAGCCAAGGCCTCCGACATGTTGCTGCAGAGGAGGTGGGGGTGGGGAGGAGGGGGTTATGGGAGACCACAGGTTAGTCCAGACCAGTCATTAGAGGAAAGCAAAGGATCACAGACAGAGCCATTGGCGTCCATTGAGGGTTTGCGACAACAGGAGGCAGAGCAGTGATGTAGGGTTCAGTTTAACAAATTAGCAGCTCCCTCTCCCACTCCTTCAGCCCCACCCTTTCTCTACCTTCCTGTCCCTCTCTCTGCCTCTCTCTTCTCTTTTCTCCCCCACCTGTGTCCGTGAGCTGTACCTGCTTAGTGATGAGGACAAGATGCAGGACAGTGCGCGGTTGGATGTCCCAACATCCAAGGTGGAGAACTGCTCACTGGTGCAAACACTGTGCTGTTGTTTGACAAAGAATATTCCCCATACTCCCCACCGTCCCCGAGCCCCATCCCACTCTCTTCACCTCCCCCTCCCACCCTGCAAATTCCACCCCACAGCAGGGATACATGGGTTCCCTCAGACCACTGCAGAGTGTGTGGCTATGTACACAGGAGACAGGGTGCTCTCAGCAAAGATAGTCCACTAACCCATGAGACCCTAACCCTGACCATTCACAACCTCACCTCTGCAGCCTGACCCCTTCCCTCCAAATTCCCTCATACCTTGAGCCTTGCACCTTGATCCCCCCCATTCCCCAACTCCTCACACCCTGACCCCTCACTCTGTTAGCCACCTCCTGAGCCTACACTCTGACCCCAAAACCCTTGACCCCTGTACCCTGACCTCCACTCCTTGAACCTCACCCTCTGACTCTGCACCTTGACCTCTCACACCCTGACCCTCACACCCTGCAGCTCTATCCCTCAGTTTTTTTCAGGGAACACCATGCCCTTGGTCTGCCTTTGGAGCCCCATTCCTTACTCGCCCCATGGAATTCCATCCATGAACCTCCCTGTGGAGATTCATTCCTTACTCGCTCCATGGAATTCCATCCATGACCCTCCCTGTGGAGCTCCATCCTTTGGTCTCCCTGTGGGAGGGTCCAGTGGCAGAACTGACCACAGTACTTCTCTATGCCAAGTATTTGATTTACTGGTAATCAGGAAGCTGGGAGCTGTGGGAGGATAAAATGTATCTCAAAGTGAAGAAGTGTGGGAAGAGTGGACTGCAGGAAGCTCATGAGCAGCAGCTCACGCTCAATAGCATTCTGATGGACTCTGACAAATCCAGATCATAATACACACCCAGCATATCTCAAGAAGTCATTCCCAGAATCATTCCCAATCCCTCCCAGTGTCACTTCTAGAGTCTCTCCCAACAATTTTCTCAGCATCACTCCCAGAGATATCCTCAAATTCTTTTCAAATCACTCCCAGAGTCTCTGAGTTACTCCTAGAGTCTCTGGGCTACTCCTAGAGTCACTCCAGCATCACAGAGGCACCCCAAGATTCTCTTTGGGTTACTCCCGGAGTATCTCCGAGTTATTCCCAGAGTCTTTCCAAGTGTCCCTTACAATTTCACCACTGAAAAGTGCATCCAGACGCAGCTTCTCACACTCCACGTTAAGGTGAACTCTGGATTACTTGGTGATAGACGGGACATGTAGAGAGGTAGTTACACCCAATGTGCAGGACGCAGGAGACTGTGTGACAGCCAGGAAGGTGAAAGGGGTTAAACAGAAAGTGAGGAGTACCCCTGTGACCATCCCCCTCAACAACCGGTTCACCATTTTGAAGAGAAAAGTTAAGGCGGTCAGGTCTCTGCCTCTGAGTATGGCTCTGTGGTTCAGAAAGGAAGGGGGAAGAATAGGTGAGCTGTGGTGATAGGGGATTCATTAGTTAGGGGAACAGAAAGGAGATTCTATGGATGAGAACGAGATTTCCAGATGCTGCAATTCTTTGAGGAAATAACAGGCAAGATAGATAAAGTAGAGTCAGTAGATGTTGTTTACTTGGATTTTCAGAACACCTTTGACAAGGTACCGCACATGAGGCTTAGCAAGATATGAGCTCATGGTATTACAGGAAAAATACTAGCCTGGATACAAGATTGGCTGACTGGCAGGAGGCAAAGAGTGGGAATAAAGGGGGCATTTTCTAGGTTGGCTGCCGGTTGCTAGTGGTGGTCCGCTGGGATCGATGTTGGGACCGCTTCTTTTCACACTATCTGTAAATGATTTGGAAGATGGAATTGATGGCATTGTGGCCAAGTTTATGGACAATATGAAGGTAGGTGGCAAGACAGGTAGTATTGAAGAAGAAGGAAGTCTGGAGAAGGACTTAGATATGTTAGGAGAATGGCAAAGAAATGGTAGAAGGAATACAGTGTATGGAATTGTATGGTTGTGCATTGTGGTCGAAGGAATAAAGGCATAGACTATTTTCTAAATGGGGAGAAAATTCAAAAATCAGAGGTGCAAAGGGACTTGGGAGACCTTATGCATGATTCCCTAAAGATTAACTTGCAGGTTGAGTTGGTGGTGAGGAAGGGAAATGCAATGTTAGCATTCATTTTTGGGGGACTAGACTATAAAAGTAAGGATGTGATGCTGAAGCTTTATAATGCACTCGTGAGGCCTCACCTGGAGTATTGCGAGCAGTCCTTATCTAAAAAAGGATGTGCTGACATTGAAGAGGATCTAGAGGAGGTTCAAACAATGATCCCTGGAATGAAACGATTCACTCCTCCTTTTCTCTATAGAGAAAAGCTCCATCTTGCTTATTCCATCCAATCAGCACTGATGAAGTAGCAATTACAAACTAGTTTTCAGAAGGTTTACTTGATTATAAGAAGTACTGGATTTCTACCAGGTTGTCAAAATTCATGAAAGAACAGATATTTTTAAGGTACTCAACATGAAAGGTCCACATGTAGAAGAAAGTCAAGGCAAGAAGTGACCATCCACGTGAATTTCACTGTCATATCTCAGCCTTTGGACCAGACCCGAGAGAAACATCTTGAGTAGTATATATTTCAATGCAAGAATTATTGGAGGAAAGGCAGATGAGCTCAGGGCATGGATCAGCACGTGGAATTATGACGTTGTAGATATCAGTGAGACTTGGTTGCAGGAGGGGCAGGGCTGGCAGCTCAGTATTCTGGGTTCCGTTGTTTTAGACATGATAGAGCAGAAGGGATGGTGTTACTACTCAGGGAAAATGTCACGGCAGTGCTCAGTCAGGACAGACTGGAGAACTCATCTAGTGAGGCTTTATGTGTAGAACCAAGGAATAAGAAAGGTATGATCACATTAATGGGGCTATATTGTAGACTAACCAAAAGTGAGCAGGATTTAGAGGAACAAATTTATAGACAGATCTCAGACTGTTTCAAGAAACATAAGGTTGCGATTGTAGGTTATTGTAACTTTCCACATGTTGACTGGGAATCCCAGACTGTAACAGGACTGGATGGGATAGAGTCCATCAAATGTGTTCAGGAAAGTTTCCTTGATCTGTACATAGAAGTCCCAATGACAGAGTGTGTAATACTTGATCTTTATTAGGGAGTGAGACAGGGCAGGTGATAGAAGGGAAACACTTTGCATCTTGTTGTAATAATGTCATTAGTCTCAAAGTGATTATGGAAATGAATAGGTCTGGTCCTCGGTTGAGATTCTAAATTGGAGAAAGGCCAATTTTGATGGTATCAGAAAGGATCTGGCAAGTGTGGATTGGGACAGGCTGTTTTCTGGCAAAGGTGTATTTGGTAAGCGGGAGGCCTTCAAAAGTTGCCTTTTGAGAGTATAAAGCTTGTACATGCCTGTCAAAATAAAAGGCAAGGATAACTCATTTTGGGAACCTTGTTTATCGAGAGATATTGAAGCCCTGGTTAAGAAAAAAAGGAAGGTATAAAGCAGTTATAGGCAAGTAGGAAAAAATGAGGTATTATGGAGTACAAAATAGTACAAGAAATGCAAGAGAACACTTAAGAAAGAAATCAGGAGAGCTAAATGAAGGCATGAGGTTGCTCTAGCAGATAAGGTGAAGGAGAATCCTAAGGGATTCTACAGATATGTTAAGAGCAAGATAAATACAAGGGACAAAATTTGTCCTCTGGAAGATCAGAATGGTAATTCATGCATGGAGCAAAAGAGATGGGAGGATCTTAAATGGATTTTTGTGTCTATATTTACTTAGGAGATGGACACAGAGTCTATAGAAGTGAGGCAAAGCAGCAGCGAGTTCGTGGACCAATACAGATTGTTTCGGCCTGAAATGTCTAGTCCTGACGAAGGGTCTCGGCCTGAAACGTCGACTGCACCTCTTCCTACAGATGCTGCCTGGCCTGCTGCATTCACCAGCAACTTTGATGTGTGTTGCTTGAAGAAGATGTTTGCTGTCTTGGGTCCAATTAGGGTGAACAAATCCCCAGGGACTGACAAGGCGTTCCCTTGGACCCTGAGTGAGGCAAGTACAGAAATTGCAGGAGCCTTAGCAGAGATATTTAAATCATCCTTAGTGACAGGGGAGGTACCAGAGGACTGGAGGGTAGCTAACATTGTTCTGCTGTTTAAGAAAAGGTCTAAGAGTAAACCAAGAAATGATACGCTGGTGAGCCTGACATCAGTAGCTGGAAGGTATTCTAAGACTGTAAGACCATAAGACACAGGAGCAGAATTAAGCCATTCAGCCCATCGAGTCTGCTCCGCCATTCCATCATGGCTCATCCCGGATCCCACTCAACCCCATACACCTGCCTTCTCGCCATATCCTTTGGTGCCCTGACCGATCAGGAAACTATAAACTTCCGCTTTAAGTATACCGACGGACTTAGCCTCTACCGCAGTCTGTAGCAGAGCATTCCACAGATTCACTACTCTCTGGCTAAAAAAATTCCTCCTTACCTCTGTTCCAAAAGTTTGCCCTTCAATTTTGTGCCCTCTAGTTCTGGATACCACCACTATAGGAAACATCCTCTCCACATCCACCCTATCTAGTCCTTTCTAGTCCTAAGGGACCGGATATATGAGTATTTAGGTAGACAGGAACTGATTAGGGATGGTCAGCATGGTCGGTCATGAGTAACCAATCTTGTAGAGCTTTTTCGAGGCAGTTACCAGGAAAGTGGATGAAGGCAAGGCAGTGGATGTTATCAAAATGAACTTTAGCAAGGCATTTGACAAGGTCTCGCATGGGAGTTTGGTCAAGAAAGTCAGTTGCTTGACATTCAGGATGAGGTAGTAAATTGGATTAGAAATTGGCTTTGTGGGAAAAGCAAGAGAGTGGTAGTAAAGGAACACACATCAAAGTTGCTGGTGAACGCAGCAGGCCAAGCAGCATCTATAGGAAGAGGCGCAGTCGACGTTTCAGGCCGAGACCCTTCGTCAGGACATTAAATTCCATGTGCCATTTTCCCAGCTTGTCCAAATCCTGCTACAAGCTATGGTAGTCTTCCTCACTGTCCACTACACCCCCAGTCTTGGTCTCATCTGCAAATTTGCTGATCCAGTTGAGATTTATTTTTCCTAGAACACAGCAGATTGGTGGGAGATTTGATAGAGGTATATCAGCTTATGAGGGGTATAGGTAGACAAGCAGGCCTTTTCCACTAACGTTGGATGAGACTCCAATGAGAGGTCATGGGCTAAGGGTGAAAGGTGAAATATTTAAGGGGGAACATGAGGGGAAATTTCTTCACTCTGAGGGTGGTGAGAGTGTGGAACAAGTTGCCAGCTGGTGGATACAATTTTGATTTCAACGTTTAAGAGAAGTTTGAATAGGTACATGAATGGAAGAGAAATGGAAAGACACTGTGGTCTGGGTGCAGGTCAATGGGATTAGGCAGTTTAAATGGTCTGGCACGGACTAGATGGGCTAAAGGGCCTGTTTCTGTGCTGTAGTTTTCTGTGTCTCTATGAATCTAAGTCATACCCTGAGTGACATCCCACCTCTCCCGGAAGTTCCGGGAGTCTCCCGCAATTGATAGTGGCTCCCTGATGCCCGCAAATTATATACAATATTCCGGAAATCGATTTTTTTGAGAGCAAGTGAGCGAGAGAGAGACAGAGAGAGAGAAAGAGAGAGAGACAGAAAGACTGAATGACAGATGTAGCGAGAGAGTGACAGAGAGAGCATCCTGATTTGTCTCTCTTTGTGCTAAGTAGACCTATCAGTTTTCTCTGTGGGCGGGCTTTACATTCGATCTCTCTCTCTCTCTCTCTCTCTCTCTCTCTTTCATTATCCATCAGTTCAGTTTAGTGTCCTAGAGTGCCATGGCAGAGTGTTCCAAAAATGAAAACATAAAATGTACGTCACCCCAGACTACACTAAAGTGTACCCCTGCCTAATAGGGGGTCAAAAATAATGACAGTGGTGCTCGCTGCACTGTTTACAACAGTGACTTTTCTATTGCCCATGGTGGGTTAAGACTGTAAAAGACATGTTGAGGTGAGTTTAACAGGTGTCATTCATTCATTAGCATAGCTAACGTTATTTAAACTAGCTGGCTAGCTGCTAAGGAGCTACTCTATTGATGTCCTATGTGATGAGGCCAAACTCCCTGTGGACTTGCTTAAAGTTGTAGTAGAATAAAAAAAAATGACTCCATGATAATATAATATAATTGTGAATCTTGTGGATCTGATGTCTTGCAAAATTAACAAATTCATTGACATACACTGCTATGAGACTTCTGGCAAAATGCTCAAATCTGCCAAGCAAGCCACATCACAGTACAAGGAAAGTTTGCAAAAGAAATAGAAAAGCTATTTGCATTAGCGCTTAGCTATTAGCATTGAGACTGCCAACAAAATACTCAACAAGGAATATATATATATGTGCGTGTGTGCGTGTGTGTGTGTGTGTGTGTGTGTGTGTGTGTGTGTGTGTGTAGTTTCAATATGTGATCAGATAAATTGTTGTGAAAGTAAGCATACAGGTACAGCAGGCAGTGAAGAAAGCTAATGGCATGTTGGCCTTCATAACAACGGGAGTTAAGAATAGGAGCAAAGAGGTCCTTCTGCAGTTGTACAGGGCCCTGGTGAGACCCCACCCGGAGTACTGTGTGCAGTTTTGGTCTCCAAATTTGAGGAAGGACATTCTTGCTATTGAGGGAGTGCAGCGTAGGTTCACAAGGCTAATTGCCGGGATGGTGGGACTGTCATATGTCGAAAGATTGGAGCGACCGGGCTTGTATACTCTGAAATTTAGAAGGATGAGAGAGGATCTGATTGAAACATATAAGATTATTAAGGGATTGGACACACTAGAGGCAGGAAACATGTTCCCGATGTTAGGAACCAGAGGCTACAGTTTAAGAATTAGGGGTAGGCCATTTAGAACGGAGTTGAGGAAAAACTTTTTCACCCAGAGAGTTGTGGATCTGTGGAATGCTCTGCCTCAGAAGGCAATGGAGGCCAATTCTCTGGATTCTTTCAAGAAAGAGTTAGATAGAGCTCTTAAAGATAGTAGAGTCAAGGGATATGAGGAGAAGGCAGGAACGGGGTCCTGATTGTGGATGATCAGCCATGATCACAGTGAATGATGGTGCTGGCTCGAAGGGCCGAATGGCCTACTCCTGCACCTATTGTCTATTGTCTATAATCAAATGTCCTGTATACATACACCCTTGGAGGTCGACCGGGGCGGGGGGGGGGGGTGGTGGTGGTTCTACCTTCCCATAGAACCATAGAACCATAGAAACTACAGCACAGAAACAGGCCCTTTGGCCCTTCTTGGCTGTGCCGAACCATTTTCTGCCTAGTCCCACTGACCTGCACACAGACCATATCCCTCCATACACCTCCCGTCCATGTATCTGTCCAATTTATTCTTAAATGTTAAAAAAGAACCCGCATTTACCAGCTCGTCTGGCAGCTCATTCCATACTCCCACCACTCTCTGTGTGAAGAAGCCCCCCCTAATGTTCCCTTTAAACTTTTCCCCCCTCACCCTTAACCCATGTCCTCTGGTTTTTTTCTCCCCTTGCCTCAGTGGAAAAAGCCTGCTTGCATTCACTCTATCTATACCCATCATAATTTTACCTCTATCAAATCTCCCCTCATTCTTCTACGCTCCAGGGAATAAAGTCCTAACCTATTCAACCTTTCTCTGTAACTGAGTTTCTCAAGTCCCTTCAACATCCTTGTAAGCCTTCCCTGCACTCTTTCAACCTTATTTATATCCTTCCTGTAATTTGGTGACCAAAACTGAACACAATACTCCAGATTCGGCCTCACCAATGCCTTATACAACCTCATCATAACATTCCAGCTCTTATACTCAATACTTCGATTAATAAAGGCCAATGTACCAAAAGCTCTCTTTACGACCCTATCTACCTGTGACAACACTTTTAGGGAATTTTGTATCTGTATTCCCAGATCCCTCTGTTCCACTGCACTCCTCAGTGCTTTACCATTAACCCTATATGTTCTACGTTGGTTTGTCCTTCCAACGTGCAATACCTCACACTTGTCAGTATTAAACGCTATCTGCCATTTTCAGCCCATTTTTCCAGCTGGTCCAAGTCCCTCTGCAGGCTCTGAAAACCTTCCTCACTGTCTACTACACCTCCAATCTTTGTATCAGCAAACTTGCTGATCCAATTTACCACATTATCATCCAGATCATTGATATAGATGACAAATAACAATGGACCCAGCACTAATCCCTGTGGCACATCACTAGTCACAGGCCTCCACTCAGAGAAGCAATTCTCTACCACCACTCTCTGGCTTCTTCCATCGAGCCAATATCTAATCCAATTTACCACCTCTCCATGTATACCTAGCGACTGAATTTTCCTAACTAACCTCCCATGCGGGACCTTGTCAAAGGCCTTACTGAAGTCCATGTAGACAATATCCACTGCCTTCCCTTCATCCACTTTCCTGGTAACCTCCTCGAAAAACTCCAACAGATTGGTCAAACGTGACCTACCACGCACAAAGCCATGTTGACTCTCCCTAATAAGCCCCTGTCTATCCAAATGCTTGTAGATTCCGTCTCTTAGTACTCCCTCCAATAACTTACCTACTACTGACGTTAAACTCACCAGCCTATAATTTCCCGGATTACTTTTCGATCCTTTTTTAAACAACGGAACAACATGAGCCACTCTCCAATCCTCCGGCACTTCACCCGTAGACAGCGACATTTTAAATATTTCTGCCAGGGCCCCCGCAATTTCAACACTAGTCTCCTTCAAGGTCTGAGGGAACACTCTGTCAGGTCCCGGGGATTTATCCACTTTAATTTTCCTCAAGACAGCAAGCACCTCCTCCTTTTCAATCTGTACAGTTTCCATGGTCTCACTACTTGATTCCCTCAATTCCATAGATTTCATGCCAGCTTCCTTAGTAAATACAGACGCAAAAAACCTATTTAAGATCTCCCCCATTTCCTTTGGTTCCGCACAAAGCCGACCACTCTGATCTTCAAGAGGACCAATTTTATCCCTTACAATCCTTTTGCTCTTAATATACTTGTAAAAGCTCTTTGGATTATCCTTCACTTTGACTGCCAAGGCAAACTCATGTCTTCTTTTTGCCCTCCTGATTTCTTTCTTAAGTATTTTCTTGCACTTCTTATACTCCTCAAGCACCTGATTTACCCCCTGTTTTGTATACATTTCATACAGCTCCCTCTTCTTCTTTATCAGAGTTGCAATATCCCTTGAGAACCAAGGTTCCTTATTCCTATTCAATTTGCCTTTAATCCTGACAGGAACATACAAACTCTGCACTCTCAAAATTTCCCCTTTGAAGGCTTCCCACCTACCAATCACATCTTTGCCAGAGAACAACCTGTCCCAATCCACCCTTTCTAGATCCTTTCTCATTTCTTCAAATTTGGCCTTCTTCCAGTTCAAAACCTCAACCCTAGGACCAGATCTATCCTTGTCCATGATCAAATTGAAACTAATGGTGTTATGATCACTGGAACCAAAGTGCTCCCCTACACAGACTTCTGCCACTTGCCCTAATTTGTTTCCTAACAGGAGATCCAATATTGCATCCCCTCTAGTTGGTCCCTCTATATACTGATTTAGAAAACTTTCCTGAACACATTTTACAAACTCTAAACCATCTAGACCCCTAATAGTATGGGAGTCCCAATCAATGTATGGAAAATTAAAATCCCCTACCACCACAACTTTATGTTTCCTGAAGTTGCCTGCTATCTCTCTGCAGATTTGCTCTTCCAAGCTCGTTGACTATTGGGTGGTCTGTAATACAATCCCACTAATGTGGCCATACCTTTCCTGTTTCTCAGCTCCACCCATAAGGACTCAGTCGACAAGCCCTCTAATCTGTCCTGCCTGAGCACTGCTGTAATATTTTCCCTAACAAGCAATGCTACTCCCCCACCTTTCATTCCTCTGCCTCGATCACATCTGAAACATCGGAACCCTGGAATGTTAAGCTGCCAGTCCTGCCCCTCCTGTAGCCAAGTTTCACCTATTGCTATAACATCATAATTCCACATGTCAATCCATGCCCTCAACTCATCCGCCTTCTCCACAATACTCCTAGCATTGAAATATATACACCTCAGAAGATTTTTACCACCACTCACAACCTTTCTATTAGCGGATTTGCTTGAACTTTTAACATCATTTATTTTCACCCCAGCCACACTGTCAGCTCTGGCACTCTGGTTCCCATCCCCCTGCAAATCTAGTTTAAAGCCTCCCCAATAGCACTAACAAACCTCCCTGAAAGGATATTGGTCCCCCTGTGGTTCAAGTGTAACCCGTCTCTCTTGTACAGGTCCCACCTGCCCCAGAAGAGGTCCCAATGATCCTGAAATCCGAAACACTGCTCCCTACACCAGTTCCTCAGCCACTTGTTCCTCCTCCAGAGCATCCTATTCTTACCCTCACTGGCACCTAGCACAGGTAGCAATCCTGAGATTACCACCCTCGAGGTCCTGCTTTTCAACTTCCTACCAAGCTCTCTATACTCACTGTCCAGGACCTCCTCACCCTTCCACTTCAGAATGTCATGCTATCCATCAGAGACATCCTTGACCCTGGCACCCGGGAGGCAACAAACCATCCTGGATTCTCTGTCACGACCACAGAACCTCCTATCTGCACCTCTAACTATCGAGTCCCCTATCACTAAATGAGTTTTTGCAGGGTGGGATGTCAGCAGGATCACTGCCGGACTCACTCACGTCATAACTCCCAGAGGCAGCTCCGGAGTCTTTTTGAGTCACTGCAAGAGTCTCTCGGAGTCACACCCGGTGTCATCCGATTGACTGTCCGAGTCACTCTGGATAACTCTCAGAGTACCATGGACCGCTCACACTCAGTCCCTCGCTACCTGGCACTGTGCCGGGTCTGAGTATAGAGATGTCCTGTGGGGTGAGTAGCCGAGGCAGACTCCACTACAGATATTCACTTTGTGTCACGGTGCAGTGGGATACTGTGCTCCCATCCCCCGGTCGGCTGTCGCTCCCTCTGTGATTTACGGACCAGCAATTCCGTCCCACCCACACCAAGACAGCAGGAGTTAGCAGCTGAAGTTTCAGGGAGCCGTCACGCAGCTCGGTATTTACTGACTTCCTGTATGCAGAACAAGACATTCCCAGCGCAACATTCCCAGGAGACCGAGAGGAAGAACTGGCAGTCGGAATGTCGGAATGTGATACATCCCGTGCACAGTCACGCAAGTACTCGGGACTCGCCCTTCTGTGGGTGGAGGCCTCGATCCCCACTGTGCCCAGCCGGGGTTGTGCACTGTCCAGAGTGCTCAAACCCCTAGTACTGTTTGAGTTCAAACCATCAGTGAGAGGAGAAGAATTGTAGATGTACTGTATGCGTTCAAACCTTATGTACTGTATGCAGTACAGTACTGCAGGACTTTCATATGATGAAGGACTGGATCGACTAGGCTTATACTCATTGGAATTTAGAAGGTTGAGGGGGGATCTGATTGAAACGTATAAAATCCTAAAGGGACATACATCAAAGTTGCTGGTGAACGCAGCAGGCCAAGCAGCATCTATAGGAAGAGGCGCAGTGGACGTTTCAGGCCGAGACTGAAACGTCGACTGCGCCTCTTCCTATAGATGCTGCTTGGCCTGCTGCGTTCACCAGCAACTTTGATGTATGTTGCTTGAATTTCCAGCATCTGCAGAATTCCTGTTGTTTGCGTTTAAAAATCCTAAAGGGATTAGACAGGCTAGATGCAGGAAGATTGTTCCCGATGTTGAGGAAGTCCAGAACGAGGGGTCACAGTTTGAGGATAAAGGGGAAGCCTTTTAGGACCGAGATGAGGAAAAACTTCTTCACACAGAGAGTGGTGAATCTGTGGAATTCTCTGCCACAGGAAACAGTTGAGGCCAGTTCACTGGCTATATTTAAGAGGGAGTTAGATATGGCCCTTGTGGCTAAAGGGATCAGGGGATATGGAGAGAAGGCAGGTACAGGGTTCTGAGTTGGAGGATCAGCCATGATCGTACTGAATGGTGGTGCAGGCTCGAAGGGCCGAATGGCCTACTCCTGCACCTATTTTCTATGTTTCTATGTATAAGTTCAAACCTTATGTACTGTATGAGTTCAAACCACCAGTGGGAGGAGAGGAATTGTAGATGTACTGTATGAGTTCAAACCTTATGCAGGGTTTCACCAGAAACATCGACAGTTTCTTTCCTCTGACATGTTGGTCCCACTGAAATCTTTCAGCAGATTGTTTGTTGCTTGTGGGATTTAAATTGTAATATGAATTCTGCAACCTCCTGGACATAACTTGTCATGGGGACTCTGTAAACCCTAGGGTATAACCTCTAATGTGGATACTGTAACTTCCAGGTTATAACCTGTACTGAGGATTCTATATCCCCGGGTAGAAACTGTAATGTGGATACTGTAACCATTAGGGGATACCCTGTAATTTGGATTTTGTAACCCCTTGGGAGTAATAGGAATACTGTAACCACCAGGAATGGTGATACTGTAACTTCTTGGGTATAACCTGTATTGGGACTAGACTAAGTTTTATTTATGCACCTGGCTTAGTATGCTCTGCACTGGATGAAGGGAATTGCAGAAATTTATGGACATCATGGACACCGACCTCCCTTTGGCGGACTTTTGTCAACACTTCTTGCTGCCTCAGTAAAGCAGACCCCCAATCATCAAAGACCCCCAACCATCCCAAGCATTCTTCCTATCCCCAAACAGGAGAAAATCTGCAGATACTGGAAATCCAAGCAACACACGCAAAATGCTGGAAGAACTCAACAGGCCAGGCAGCTTCTATGGAATAGAGTACTGTACATACGAAAGGTTTCGGCCTGAAACATCGACTGTACTCTTTTCCATGGATGCTGCCTAACCTGCTCAGTTCCTCCAGCATTTTGTGTGTGATTCTCACTATTCCAACAGGCAGAAGATACAAAAGCCTAAAAGCCTGCACCACCAGGCTCAAGGACATCTCCAATAGGAACCCACTACCAAGCACATCTTTCCCTCCCCCCACAATCCGCTTTCCACCTTCCGCGGGGGTTGCCTTGTCCATTCATCCCTTCCCACTGATCTCCCTCCTGGCACTTATCCTTGCAAGTGGAACGAGTGCTACACCTCCTCCCTCACCACCATTCAGGGCCCAAACAGTCCTTCCAGGTGAGGAAACACTTCACCTCTGAGTCTGTTGGGGTCATCTACTGTATATCTGGTGCTCCCTGTGTGCCCTCTTGTATATCAGTGAGACCCGGCGTAGAGTGGGAGACAGCTTCACTGAGCACCTAAGCTCTGTCTGCCAGAAAAAGCGGAATCTCCTAGTGGCCATCCCTTTCAATTCTACTTCCCATTCCCATTCCAACTCCAACATGTCAGTCCACGGCCTCCTCTACTGCCTCAATGAGGCCACACTTAGGGTGGAGGAGCAACACCTTATATTCTGTCTGGGTAGCCTCCAACCTGTTGGCATGAACATCGATTTCTTAAACTTCTGGTATTTGCCTTTCCCCACCCCCTTCACCATTCCCCATTTTCATTTCCCTCTCTCACTTTACCTCCCTACCTGCCCATCACCTCCTTCTGGTGCTCCACCTTTCCCTTTCTTCCATGGTCTTCTGTCCTCTCCTGTCAGATTCCCCCTTTCCCAGCCCTTTATCTCTTTCACTAATGAATTTTCAAGCACTTTACTTCACCTCTCCCCCTCCGGGTTTCACCTATCACCTACCTGCTTGTACTTACTCCTTCCCCACCCCCCACTTGCTGTAACTTCTCGTCCAGTCCTTTTTCCCAGTCCTGATGAAGGGTCTGGGCCCGAAACATCAATTGTTTACTCTTTTCCACACATGCTGCCTGGCCTGCTGAGTTCCTCCAACATTTTTTGTGTGTGTTGCTCTGGATTTCCAGCATCTGCAGGTTTTCTTTGCTTTCAGCTTCTATCCTACTGTTATAAGGCTATTGAAGTCTTTTTGTTCCACAAGACAGACTCTTGATTTGACAATCTATCTCTCATTATGAAATTGCACCTTATTGCCTGACTACACTGCACTTTTTCTGCAATTGTAACACTTTATTCTTTTCACTTCTGTTATTGTTTTCATTTATACTACCTCAGTGCAATGAAATGCTCTCTCTGGATGGCATGCTAAACAAGATTTTCACCGTATCTTGTTGTATGTGACAATGATAAAGCAATACAGTGATTGACACAATGCTGGATGCTTGAACAACTGGATGTTGGAATAGAAACATAGAAACATAGAAAATAGGTGCAGGAGTAGGCCATTCGGCCCTTTGAGCCTGCACCGCCATTTATTATGATCATGGCTGATCATCCAACTCAGAACCCCGCTCCAGCCTTCCCTCCATACCCCCTGACCCCTGTAGCCACAAGGGCCATATCTAACTCCCTCTTAAACATAGCCAATGAACTGGCCTCAACAGTTTGCTGTGGCAGAGAATTCCACAGATTCACCACTTTCTGTGTGAAGAAGCTTTTCCTAATCTCAGTCCTAAAAGGCTTCCCCTCTATCCTCAAACTGTGACCCCTCGTTCTGGACTTCCCCAACATCGGGAACAATCTTCCTGCATCTAGCCTGTCCAATCCCTTTAGGATCTTATATGTTTCAATCAGATCCCCCCTCAATCTTCTAAATTCCAATGAGTACAAGCCCAGTTCATCCAGTCTTTCTTCATACGAAAGTCCTGCCATCCCAGGAATCAATCTGGTGAACCTTCTTTGTACTCCCTCTATGGCAAAGATGTCTTTCCTCAGATTAGGGGACCAAAACTGCACACAATACTCCAGGTGTGGTCTCACCAAGGCCTTGTACAACTGCAGTAGTACCTCCCTGCTCCTGTACTCGAATCCTCTCACTATAAATGCCAGCATACCATTCGCCTTTTTCACCACCTGCTGTACCTGCATGCCCACTTTCAATGACTGGTGTATAATGACACCCAGGTCTCGTTGCACCTCCCCTTTTCCTAATCGGCCACCATTCAGATAATAATCTGTTTTCCTATTTTTGCCACCAAAGTGGATAACTTCACATTTATCCACATTAAATTGCATCTGCCATGAGTTTGCCCACTCACCCGACCTATCCAAGTCACCCTGCATCCTCTTAGCATCCTCCTCACTGCTAACACTGCCACCCAGCTTCGTGTCATCCGCAAACTTGGAGATGCTGCATTTAATTCCCTCATCCAAGTCATTAATATATATTGTAAACAACTGGGGTCCCAGCACTGAGCCTTGCGGTACCCCACTAGTCACCGCCTGCCATTCTGAAAAGGTCCCCTTTATTCCCACTCTTTGCTTCCTGTCTGCTAACCAATTCTCCACCCACACCAATACCTTACCCCCAATACCGTGTGCTTTAAGTTTGCACACTAATCTCCTGTGTGGGACCTTGTCAAAAGCCTTTTGAAAATCCAAATATACCACATCCGCTGGTTCTCCCCTATCCACTCTACTAGTTACATCCTCAAAAAATTCTATGAGATTCGTCAGACATGATTTTCCTTTCACAAATCCATGCTGACTTTGTCCGATCATTTCACCGCTTTCCAAATGTGCTGTTATCACATCCTTGATAACTGACTCCAGCAGTTTCCCCACCACCGACGTTAGGCTAACCGGTCTATAATTCCCCGGTTTCTCTCTCCCTCCTTTTTTAAAAAGTGGGATTACATTAGCCACCCTCCAATCCTCAGGAACTAGTCCAGAATCCAACGAGTTTTGAAAAATTATCACTAATGCATCCACTATTTCTTGGGCTACTTCCTTAAGCACTCTGGGATGCAGACCATCTGGCCCTGGGGATTTATCTGCCTTCAATCCCTTCAAGTTACCTAACACCACTTCCCTACTAACATGTATTTCACTCAGTTCCTCCATCTCACTGGACCCTCTGTCCCTTACTATTTCTGTAAGATTATTTATGTCCTCCTTAGTGAAGACAGAACCAAAGTAATTATTCAATTGGTCTGCCATGTCCTTGCTCCCCATAATCAATTCACCTGTTTCTGTCTGCAGGGGACCTACATTTGTCTTTACCAGTCTTTTCCTTTTTACATATCTATAAAAGCTTTTACAGTCTGTTTTTATGTTCTCTGCCAGTTTTCTCTCATAATCTTTTTTCCCCTTCCTAATTAAGCCCTTTGTCCTCCTCTGCTGAACTCTGAATTTCTCCCAGTCCTCAGGTGAGCCACTTTCTCTGGCTAATTTGTATGCTACTTCTTTGGAATTGATACTATCCCTAATTTCTCTTGTCAGCCACGGGTGCACTACCTTCCTTGATTTATTCTTTTGCCAAACTGGGATGAACAATTGTTGTAGTTCATCCATGCAACCTTTAAATGCTTGCCATTGCATATCCACCGTCAATCCTTTAAGTGTCATTTGCCAGTCTATCTTAGCTAATTCACATCTCATACCTTCAAAGTTACCCCTCTTTAAGTTCAGAACCTTTGTTTCTGAATTAACTATGTCACTCTCCATACTAATGAAGAATTCCACCATATTATGGTCACTCTTACCCAAGGGGCCTCTCACGACAAGATCGCTAATTAACCCTTCCTCATTGCTCAAAACCCAGTCCAGAATAGCCTGCTCTCTAGTTGGTTCCTCGACATGTTGGTTCAAAAAACCATCCCGCATACATTCCAAGAAATCCTCTTCCTCAGCACCTTTACCAATTTGGTTCACCCAATCTACATGTAGATTGAAGTCACCCATTATAACTGCTGTTCCTTTATTGCACACATTTCTAATTTCCTGTTTAATACCATCTCCGACCTCACTACTACTGTTAGGTGGCCTGTACACAACTCCCACCAGCGTCTTCTGCCCCTTAGTGTTACGCAGCTCTACCCATATCGATTCCACATCTTCCCGGCTTATGTCCTTCCTTTCTATTGCGTTAATCTCTTCTTTAACTAGCAACGCCACCCCACCTCCCCTTCCTTCATGTCTATCCCTCCTGAATATTGAATATCCCTGAACGTTGAGCTCCCATCCCTGGTCACCCTGGAGCCATGTCTCTGTGATCCCAACTATATCATAATCATTAATATCAAAGTTACACTCTTCCCTGGATGTTGGAATACCAAAGTTACACTCTTCTAAAAGTCCTTAGATTGTGGAGGTAGTGCAAGGGGATTGGACAAATGTCAATGTGAATTACCCTTTTCAAAAAGGAGTGAGGCAAGAAATGAGGAACTACAGGCTGATTGATGAACAATTTTGCTCATGCTATTGAAGAAAAGAACATAATTTCATGGAACTAGTCTGAATACAGAGTGGCTGCCCCATGAGGCAATGTAGGGACTCTGTGCATGGTTCAGAAGAATGAGAGGTGATCTCATGAAAATGTAAGATTCTGAGGGTTCTGGACAGGGTAACTGCTGGGAGGATAGTTCTTACAGCAGGGGAGCAGGTCTTTTGGCCAAACTAATTAACCAGTAGTCAAATGCCCAACTGAGCTAATCCTTTCTGTGTATACAATGTCTATATCCTTCCACTTCCTGCACATTCACAAGCCTATCTCAGAGCCTCTGAACACCTCTATCATATTTGTCTTCACCACCAGCTTAGGCAGCTCACTCCAGGAACCCAGCACTCTGTGTAAAAAACTTGCCCCACACATCTTCTCTGAACTTATGCCCTCTCACCTTACATGCATGCTCTCTGGTATTAGACATTTCAACCTTGGGAAAGAGACCACCAGCTGTCTTCTCTACCGGTGACTCTCATAAACCTCTATCAGATCTCCCCTCAGCCTCTGCCTCTCCAGAGAAAACAACCCAAGTTTGTTCAACCTCTCTTTATAGTACATGTCCTCTAATCAAAGCAGCATCCTGGTAAAACTCTCCTGCACACTTCTCATGAGAGAGCCTGTGCCAGAGGGAGCAGTTTCAGAATAAGGTGGCATCCGTTTAACATAGAAACATAGAAAACCTACGGCACAATACAGGCCCTTCGGCCCACAATGCTGTGCCAAACTTGTACTTACTTTAGAAATTAACTAGGGTTACCCATAGCCCTCTATTTTTCTGAGCTTCATGTACCTATCCAGGAGCCTCTTAAAAGACCCTGTTGTATCCACCTCCACCACAATCACCAGCAGCCCATTCCACGCACTCACCACTCTCTACATAAAAAACTTACCCCTGACATCCCCTCTGTACCTACTTCCAAGTACCTTAAAACTGTGCCCTCTCCTGTTCGCCATTTCAACCCTGGGGAAAAGCCTCTGACCATCCACATGTTCAATGCCTCTCATCATCTTATACACCTCTATCAGGTCACCTCTCATCCTCCGCCACTCCAAGGAGAAAAGGCCGAGTTCACTCAACCTATTCTCATAAAGCATGCTTCCCAATCCAGGCAACATCCATGTAAATCTCCTCTGTACCCTTTCTATAGTTTCCACATCCTTCCTGTAGTGAGGTGACCAGAAATGAGCACAGTACTCCAAGTGGGGTCTGTCCAGGGTCCTATATAGCTGCAACATTACCTCTCAGCTCTTAAACTCAATCCCACAGTTGATGACGGCTAATGAACTGTATGCCTTCTTAACCACAGAGTCAACCTGCATAGCAGCTTTGAGTGTCCTATGGACTTGGACCCCAGGATCCCTCTGATCCTCCACACTGCCAAGAGTCTTACCATTAATACTATATTCTACCATCATATTTGACCTACCAGAATGAATCACCTCACAGTTACCTGGGTTGAACTCCATCTGCTACCTTTCAGCTCAGTTTTGCAACTTTTTGATGTCCTGCTGTAACCTCTGACAGCCCTCCAAATTATCCACAACACCCCCAAATTTTTGTGTCATCAGTAAATTTACTAACCCATCCCTGTACTTCCTCATCCAGGTCATTTATAAAACTCACGAAGAGAAGGGGTCCCAGAACAGATCCCTGAGGCACACCACTGGTCACCGACCTCCATGCAGAATATGACCCGTCTACAACTACTCTTTGCCTTCTGTGGGCAAGCCAGTTCTGGATCCACAAAGCAATGTCCCCTTGGATCCCATGTTTCCTTACTTTCTTAATAAGCCTTGCATGGGGTACCTTATCGAATGCCTTGCTGAAATCCATATACACTACATCTACTGCTCTACCATCATCAATGTGTTTAGTCACATCCTCAAAAAATTCAATCAGGGTCATAAGGCACGACCTGCCTTTGACAAAGCCATGCTGACTAATCCTAATCATATTATGCCTCTCCGAAATGTTCATAAATCCTGCCTCTCAGGATCTTCTCCTTCAACTTACCAACCACTGAGGTAGGACTCACTGGTCTATAATTTCCTGGGCTATCTCTACACCCTTTCTTGAATAGGGGAACCACATCTGCAATCCTCCAATCCTCTGGAACCTCTCCTGTTCCCATTGATGATGCAAAGATCATTGCCAGAGGCTCAGAAATCTCTTCCCTCGCCTCCCACAGTAGCCTGGGGTACATCCCGTTTGGTCCCAGTGACTTATCCAACTTGATGCTTTCCAAAAGCTCCAGCACATCCTCTTTCTTAATGTTTATAAACTCAAGCTTTTCAATCCACTGTGATCCATCCCTACAATCACCAAAGTCCTTTTCTGTAGTGAATACTGAAGCAAAGTATTAATTAAGTATTTCTGCTGTCTCCTCCAGTTCCATACACACTTTTCCACTGTCACAGTTGATTGGTCCTATTCTCTCACATCTTATCCTCTTGCTCTTCACTTACTAGTAGAATGCCTTGGGGTTTTCCTTAATCCTGCTCACCAAGGCCTTCTCATGGCCCCTTCTGGCTCTTCTAATTTCATTCTTAAGCTCCTTCTCGCTAGATCTCTATCATTACCTAGTTTTTTGAACCTTTCGTAAGCTTTTCCTTTCTTCACTAGGTTTTTAACAGCCTTTGTACACCATGGCTCCTGTGCCCTACCATCCTTTCCCTGTCATTAAAACGTCCCTACGCAGAACGCATGGCTCAAACATCCCCTGAACATTCTGCCATACATTTTGCAGAGAACATCTGTTCCCAATTTATGCTTCAAAGTTCCTGCCTGATAGCTTCATATTTCCTCTTACTCCAATTAAACGCTTTCCTAAGTTGTCTGTTCCTATTCCTCTCCAATGCTATGGTAAAGGAGATAGAATTGTGATCACTATCTCCAAAATGCTCTCCCACTGGGAGACCTGATACCTGACCAGGTTCATTTCCCAATACCAATCCCAATGCCTCTCCTCTTGTAGGCTTATCTACATATTGTGTCAGGAAACCTTCCTGAACATCTGAACATACCTAACAAACTCCACCCCACCTAAACCCCTTGCTCTAGGGAGATGCCAATCAATATTGGGGAAATTATAATCTCCCATCATGACAACCCTGTTACTATTGCATCTTTCCAGAATCTGTCTCCCTATCTGCTCCTCGATGTCCCTGTTACTATTGTTGGGTAGTCGAGAAAAAATACCCAGTAGAGTTATTGACCCTTTCCTGTTTCTAACTTCCACTCACAGAGACTCAGTAGACAATCCCTCCATGACTTCCTCCTTTTCTGCAGCCATGACACTATCTCTGATCAGCAGTGTCACGCCACCACCTCTTTGCCTTCCTCCCTATCCTTTCTGAAACATCGAAAGCCTGGCACTCTAAGTAACCATTCCTGCCCCTAAGCCATCCAAGTCTCTGTAATGGTCACAACATCATAGCTCCAAGTACTGATTCACGCTTTAAGTTAATCTGCTTTGTTCTTGCATTAAAATAGACACATCTCAAGCCATCAGTCTGAGCACATCCCTTCTCTATCACTTGCCTATCCTCCATCTCACACTGCCTACAAGCTTTCTTGATTTGTGAGCCAACAGCCCCTTCCTCCGTCACTTCATTTCGGTTCCCACCCCCCAGCAATTCTAGCTTAAACTTTCCCTAAAAGCCTTAGCAAACCTTCCCGCCAGGATATTGGTCCCCCTCAGATTCAAGTGCAAACCGTCATTTTTGTACAGGTCACACCTGCCGCAACAGATGTCCCAATGATCCAGAAATCTGAATCCCTGCCCTCTGCTCCAATCCCTCAGCCACGCATTTATCCTCCACCTCACTCTATTCCTATACTCACTGTCACGTGGCACAGGGAGTAAATCCCGAGATGACCACCTTTGTGGTCCTGCTTCTCAACTTCCTTCCTGACTCTCTGTAGTCTGTTTTCAGGGCCTCCTCCCTTTTCCTACCTATGTCGTTGGTACCAATATGTACCACAACCTCTGGCTATTCACCTTCCCACTTCAGAGTATCATGGACACGATCAGAAACATCCTTTACCCTGGCACCTGGGAGGCAAACTACCATCCGCGTTTCTTTCCCGCGTCCACAGAATCGCCTGTCTGACCCCGTAACTATAGAGCACCCTATCACTGCTGCCATCCTCTTCCTTTCCCTACCTTTCTGAGCCATGGGGCCAGACTCTGTGTTTAAGAGGAAAAAATTCTTCCCTTGGGTTTGTGAATTTGGATATTCTAGTATGGAGGTGGAGTCCTTGAGAATGTTTAAAGCCAAGATGGATTTCTAATCAGTGGAGGACTCAGGACTGTGAGGAGAGAGAAGTGAACTTGAATGCCCTATCAGCCATGCTCCTATTGAATTTATATTACTGATTGTTATATATAAATGATGTGAATTTAAGTTCATGTTACTCTTTTTGTCATGTTTGTAGTGTACTGTGCTGCTAATTTTCATGGCATTTGTAACCTGGATGAACTATGAGATCCGCAATCTGCTGTGATGAAGAGCTTTGAGAGGTTGGTGATGAAACATATCACCTCCTGCCTGAGAAGTGTCTTGGATCCGCTCCAATTTGCCTGCCAGCATAACAGGTCCATGGCAGATTCCATCTTATTGGCTTTTCACACAACCGAACGATGTGTACATCAGGATGCTATTTATTGACTACAGCTTTGCATTCAATACCAACATCCCCTCAAAACTAATCAATAGGCTTCAAGACCTTGGCTTCAATATCTCCTTGTGCAATTGAGTGCTCGATTTTTTCACTTGCAGACCCTAGTCAGTTTGGATTGGGAACAGCATCTCCTCCACAATCCCCATCAGCGCAGGTGCGCCAGATTAACCCTCTGCTTTACTCACTTTACACTTACAACTGTGAGGCTAAGCACAGCTCCAATGCAAATCAAAGCTGGTGATGAGTCAGCATATAGGAGGGAGATTGAAAATCTGGTTGAGTGATATCATAACAACATCCTCTTACTCAATGCCAGAAAGGTCAGGGAGTTGATTATTGACTTCAAGAGGAGGAAACCAGAGGTACACGAACCAGTCGTCATTGGAGGATCAGAGATGCAGAGGATCAGTAACTTTAAATCCCTCAGTGTTACCACTTGGGAGGACCTGGCTTGAGCCCAGCAAGTAAGTGCAATCACGAAGAAAGCACTACAGCAACTCTACTTCCTGAGGAGTTTGCAAAGATTCGACATGACTTCTAAAACTTTGACAAACTTCTATAGATGTGTAGTGGAGAGTATATTGACTGGCTGCATCACAGCCTGGTATGGAAACACCAATGCCCTTGAATGGAAAATCCTACAAAAAGTAGTGGATACAGCCCAGTCCATTACGGATAAAGCCTTCCCCGCCATTGAGCACATCTTTTTCTTTCTTTTCTTTAGCATCCGTTAGTCTCTTGGAAGGTTTTCAGGGCGCAGGCCTGGGCAAGGTTGTATGGAAGACCAGCTGTTGCCCATGCTGCAAGTCTCCTCTCTCCACGCCACCGATGTTGTCCAAGGGGAGGGCACTGGGGCCAATACAGCTTGGCACCGGTGTCGTCGCAGAGCAATGTGTGGTTAAGTGCCTTGCTTAAGGGCACAACACGCCGCCTGAGCTGAGGCTCGAACTAGCAACCTTCAGATCACTAGACCAATGCCTTAACCACTTGGCCACGTGCCAACATTCTATATGGAACATTGTTGCAGGAAAGCAGCATTCATTATCAGGGACCCCTACCACCCAGGTTACACCGCCTGGTTCATGACAGTTATTACCCCTCAACCATCAGGTTCTTAAATCAGAGGGGATAACTTATTCAACTTCACTTGCCCCATCACTGGATTGGTCCCACAACCTATAGACTCACTTTCAAGGACTCCTCATCTCATGCTCTCGATAATTATTTATTTATCATTATTATTTCTTTCTTTTTGTATTTGCACATTTTGCTGCCTTTTGCACACTGGTTGAACACCCAAGTTTCATTCATTTTATTATGGTTGTTATTCTATTATGGATTTACTGAGTATGCCTGCAAGAAAATGAATCTCAGGGTTGTATATGTACTTTGATAATGAGCTAATTTTGAACTTTGACTTTGAACTTTGAACCTGGGCAGGTATGCCCTTTGACAATAAACTTGAACTTGAATTTAAAAGCGACACTCAGCAGAGCGTAGGTAGCATGTGTGATAAATGGAAGGGCCCTAAGTATCTTCACCTCGAATCATCCTCTTCCTTATATGGGCAATAATATTGATGACCTATGCCAGAATTTGTTAATTCTAATACAGAAACAGTATTAAAAGATAATAACTTTCTCCATAATAAATAGACAGACAATTGTGACTTGTTAAAGACCTACAGGTCCACTCTAACCCACTCCCCCACACAATCACTCTGGAACATCTCCCTTAGTGTCTGTTCCAGTGTACAATAAGTTCATCCAGCTTCTTACACAGAAGATGCTTTTGTTTATTTTAAAATCTATTTGAGCAGAAGTTACCACAGATTCTATCACCACTGGGTCTTAAGGGAATTGATCTACAACTGAGCTGCTGGTCTCGAACAGGGAATAGGCAGAGGCTCGTTCTTGAGAGGTTCCTGGGAAACGGGATTCACTCATGCAGTTACAGGGCAGAAAGTGGCTCCTCCACCTACCAAGTCTCTGCAGACCCATTTACATTATTCTTACATTAATCGTACTTTACGATTTTCCTTAATCTCATCAATTTACCCCAGGTTCTACCACCACCTAAACACTAGGGGCAGTTTACCGATACCAACCCATGTGAGAGGAAACAGAGGAACGTGTGAACCCCACACAGACAAGGCTGGAACTTGGCACTGAAGTGGCAACACTGCCTATCATCGGTGGAAATGCCACCAGCAAGCTCAATGGCATTTTGGGCTACGATTAGAGACAGGATTTAGAGTCAGGGAGACATTCAGCATGGAAACACAGCTTTCAGCCCAGCAAGTCTGTACCAACTATCAACCACAAATTTACCCTAATCCCGAACTAATCATATTTCATTCTCCCCATATTCTTGTCAACCTCCCTCCCCTGCCAGTTCTACCACTCACCTAAACACTGGTGAGTTGTAGGAAAGAATCAGAGCACCTGGAAGAAATCCACATGGTCAAAGAGAGAACATGCAAACTCCCTACAGACAGTACCTGAGATCAAGCTTGAACTCAGGTGTGGGGCACCATGAGGCAACAGCTCTCCCCGCTGTCCCACTGAGCATCCATGTTGTGAGAGACAGCAGCCTTCTCCCATCCAGAAATTGCCACTTGTTCCAGAAGTCAAATCTTAATGTGGAGAGGGAGGTGGAGAGCCGGGGTGTAGCAAAGACCCATAGAGCAGGGAACGCACAATGGAATAATGTCATTCTGCTCCTCGAGCCTATTCCATCCCTTAATTCAAGACTCAACTGCACCTTGACTGTTTTGGTTCAACAGCTTTTAATATTCCTCACCAAAAAAACACACCAGCTTTGACTTTTTTTAATTGATTTTGCCCAATCTCAACAGCATTTGGACAAGTTGTTGTGGATTTTCACATCCTTTCGGAATTATAAAGTTATAGGGCACAGAGGCAGTCACTTTGGCGCAGCTCATCCATGCTGAGCTTCACGCCTTCCTAAGCCACTTGTCCATGTGTGGTCCACATCCCTCTCTGAACCTTTCCTATCCAAATATCTGTCTTTTAAACATTGCTTAAAATCTGTCTCAATCACTTCCTGTCTCTTTCCATGTCTGCACCATCTTCTGTGTAAAGAAGTTGCCCTTTTAAATCTTGCACCTTAAATCTATGTCCTCTACTTAGTTTTTCAGCCAAAATAAACGTTATTCATAATAAGTATAATTTCCAAGAATGAACTGTGCAACGCTTTTTCATTCTTACATTCATAGACAATGTATTTAGTATTAAATTGCATTGTTTAAAACCACGTGGCCCCCCCTGGGGTGGTACACTACTCTAATAATCGAGGGTCTTCCCTGGCCAATCCAACTCCTCCCTGTCCAGTTGCAGAACAACCCGATATTGTGGTTGTTCCCCACTGAACCCTTGTGGTCTTTAGATTCCCCTGACAGTTCATTCCACATAACCATTACCCTCTGTATGAAGCAACACACATCAAAGTTGCTGGTGAACGCAGCAGGCCAAGCAGCATCTCTAGGAAGAGGTGCAGTCGACGTTTCAGGCCGAGACCCTTCGTCAAGACTAACTGAAGGAAGAGTGAGTAAGGGATTTGAAAGTTGGAGGGGGAGGGGGAGATCCAAAATGATAGGAGAAGACAGGAGGGGGAGAGATGGAGCCAAGAGCTGGACAGGTGATAGGCAAAAGGGGATACGAGAGGATCATGGGACAGGAGGTCTGGGAAGAAAGACGGGGGGGGGGGACCCAGAGGATGGGCAAGAGGTATATTCAGAGGGACAGAGGGAGAAAAAGGAGAGTGAGAGAAAGAATGTGTGCATAAAAATGAGTAACAGATGGGGTACGAGGGGGAGGTGGGGCCTTAGCGCAAGTTAGAGAAGTCGATGTTCATGCCATCAGGTTGGAGGCTACTCAGACGGAATATAAGGTGTTGTTCCTCCAACCTGAGTGTGGCTTCATCTTTACAGTAGAGGAGGCCGTGGATAGACATGTCAGAATGGGAATGGGATGTGGAATTAAAATGTGTGGCCACTGGGAGATCCTGCTTTCTCTGGCGGACAGAGCGTAGATGTTCAGCAAAGCGGTCTCCCAGTCTGCGTCGGGTCTCGCCAATATATAAAAGGCCACATCGGGAGCACCGGACGCAGTATATCACCCCAGTCGTCTCGGTAACTTCCGCCACCTCCAACGGGATCCCACCACTAAGCACATCTTTCCCTCCCCGCCTCTCTCTGCATTCCGCAGGGATCGCTCCCTACACAACTCCCTTGTCCATTCGTCCCCCCCATCCCTCCCCACTGATCTCCCTCCTGGCACTTATCCGTGTAGCGGAACAAGTGCTACACATGCCCTTACACTTCCTCCCTTACCACCATTCAGGGCCCCAAACAGTCCTTTCAGGTGAGGCAACACTTCACCTGTGAGTCGACTGGGGTGATATACTGCGTCCGGTGCTCCCGATGTGGCCTTTTATATATTGGCGAGACCCGACACAGACTGGGAGACCGCTTTGCTGAACATCTACACTCTGTCCGCCAGAGAAAGCAGGATCTCCCAGTGGCCACACATTTTAATTCCACATCCCATTCCCATTCTGACATGTCTATCCACGGCCTCCTCTACTGTAAAGATGAAGCCACACTCAGGTTGGAGGAACAACACCTTATATTCCGTCTGAGTAGCCTCCAACCTGATGGCATGAACATCGACTTCTCTAACTTCCGCTAAGGCCCCACCTCCCCCTCGTACCCCATCTGTTACTCATTTTTATGCACACATTCTTTCTCTCACTCTCCTTTTTCTCCCTCTGTCCCTCTGAATATACCTCTTGCCCATCCTCTGGGTCCCCCCCCCCGTCTTTCTCCCCAGACCTCCTGTCCCATGATCCTCTCGTATCCCCTTTTGCCTATCACCTGTCCAGCTCTTGGCTCTATCCCTCCCCCTCCTGTCTTCTCCTATCATTTTGGATCTCCCCTTCCCCCTCCCACTTTTAAATCCCTTACTCACTCTTCCTTCAGTTAGTCTTGACGAAGGGTCTCGGCCTGAAACGTCGACTGCGCCTCTTCCTACAGATGCTGCTTGGCCTGCTGCGTTCACCAGCAACTTTGATGTGTGTTGCTTGAATTTCCAGCATCTGCAGAATTCCTGTTGTTTACCCTCTGTATGAAAAAGCTTTGTGTAAAGGCTTCCCCTTGAAGTCACCTTTGACTGACCTAGCTCCTATTTTGAGGATATGCCTCATGAACAACACACTTCCACCAGAGGAAGTACTTTTTTTCCCCAACTTCCCTGTTCAGTTCATTTAATATTTCATCTGAATTAGAACACCACTTAATCACAGCCTAAGCAAGAGACTCCATAACTTAACCCATTCATGGTCGCTACTGGCCTCTGCAAAAGTGACACGTAGATTCACAATAAATTACAAGATCCTGACTAGTTGGATATGGAGAGGCCACTCATCCCTGTGAAAGAATCTGGAGAGGGTTGTGCGTTTAGAAATAGGGGTTTGCCTATTTAATGCATTTTTTTCCTCACACAGGATCATGAATCTTTGGAAACCTCCTCTTTGAAAGGAGGTGGAAACAGAGGCAGAGGATACTGTTAAGGCATAAGAGCTGATTCCTGACAAGTGAGAGGGTGAAAGATTATGAAGGGAATGGAGGGATATGGATGTCCATAGGAACCTATTTTGTAAATCAGCATCAAGTTCAGCACAATGCCATGGGCTGAATGGTTTGCCCAGTGCTGTTCTATTACCAGGGTAGATGAGACCGTTGAGTTGAGGTTACAAACGGATCAAATATCCTCTCCTGTTCTTAAGCTGTGAATTCAAAAGAAAGTTGGAAAAGTCAATAAGCCATGATTTCAAAATCAGGATGGTGTGAGATTTGGAAGGGAACCGTCAGGTGGTGATTTCCCCAGCTGCCCTTAGCGCATTTGGGTGCAGAGGGCATTGGTTTGAGAGTTGCAGGGTAAGTGCAGTGTGATGTGTAGGTGGGGCACTCTGCAGCCACTGGTTTTCAGTGATGGAGAGAGGGAGTGTTTAGGGTGGTGGGTGGGATGTCATTCAAGGGGCTGCTTTGTCCTGGATGGCGTTGAGTTTCTAGGGAGCCATGAAGGTTCACTCATCCAGGTAAGTGGAGGGTGTTCCTTCACTTCACACACTTGACTTATGCCCTGTAGATGGAAAAGCCTTGGGGTGGCAGGAGATTCACCCTCTGCAGGAACCCCAACCCCTCAGCCATTGCCATAGCCACGGGATGATGTTAATGGGGGTGCAGGGGGAAGCTAGTGGTGGTAATGCCATTGAATATCAGAGGTTGGTTTCTATCT
This sequence comes from Mobula hypostoma, assembly GCF_963921235.1. Taxonomy (NCBI): domain Eukaryota; kingdom Metazoa; phylum Chordata; class Chondrichthyes; order Myliobatiformes; family Myliobatidae; genus Mobula; species Mobula hypostoma. Next base: position 95,473,050 of record NC_086100.1, on the reverse strand, counting down.
GAAGGACATGGTCACTGCCTGGCACTTGGTGTGCATGTTACTGCCACTTACCGACCACTGCCTGAATTGAGCCTTGTGCAATCATAAGACCTTAAGCCATTCAGCCCCTCAAACCTGCTCTGCCATTCAGTCATGGCTGATTTATTTTCCCTCCCAACCCCATTCTCCTGCGTTCTCCCTGTAATTTTTGAAACTCTTACTAATCAAGAATGAATGAACTTTTGCACGTGTGATGAAGCAACTGAAGATGGTTGAGCCATGAACTCCTCTAGTGAGGTCCTGTAGTGACATCCACAGCTATAACTGTGCTCCTTTGTGTGAAGTTTGGCTACAACCATTGACTTCTTTCTCCTTGATGACCAATGACTTCAGTTTCAGCAAGTCTGCTGGAAGTCATGTAGAGCCAAATGCCAAGGGAAGTCCCCCTTACCACACTTCTGGAATCAGAGCCTAGATCTATATTTGGACCAAGGCTATGATAAGCAAAGTGGTCCTGAAGCAGTAGGTTCCTTGTGAATGTGGTGCTGGATGGAATTGTCATCCCACGAAGGGATCCCCCTGGGTCAGCAAGCCATGGCCACACTCCCAATATATGCAATGCCCACCCCCTTCAGCTTACCCACTCACATCCAATTGCCCCTCTCCCGGTATAAACACTTCCATTCTAACATCTCCCCATCTCATTCTGAGCATGAATCACCCTCCCTGTACCACAGCCATGATTCCCACTGTAGACAAACCTCTGCAGATAATTGTCGATGCAGACAGCCCCCTCATCGACAAAGGCTTCTACTCAGAGTATTCAATTGCCTGCACCCCTCCCGTGGGAGAGGATGTCCTTACTCTCCTCACCAGGGATCACACAACCATTCTTCACCCTCTCCCACTACACCATTCTCTGTCTGAAATTCAGACCTTTACGGCACAAGTGTACATTCTGCCATTCGAGAGCTGACTAACTCTATGTTGGAAACAGTTAGTTCCAGTATCCTTCTCCCATCAGCTCTCCCCTCTCCTCCATCCCTCCAGCACCCTCTCATAACACCTTTATCTATTGCCCCTTAGCCCTTCTCCACACCCCTCTGTCCCCTTCTTTCGCCACCTCTCCACCATCCTCCTACCCTGCCTCTTCCCTGAATCCTCATCCCTCCCCTTTCCTTATCCTCTATCCCCACCTACCCCTCCCTCTGTATCTCATCCCTCCATTCCCTCCTCTACCCGCCCCCTCCATCACTCCTCCCCTCCCCATCCTCAAGTCCCTTCCTACTATTACCCCTCTATCACTCACCTCTTCTTTCTCCTCAGCACCTCCATCACATCCCCTTCCCTCTCCTAAACTCCTCATCCCCTTCCCTCCATCATTCCTCCATCTCCCTCTCCTCAATCCCTCCACCCCACCTACGCTATCCCTCTGTCCTCTTGCTCCCTTCACTTCCAACCCCAGCTGAGACCCCACCACCCCACCCCTCCCCCCATTTGCCTACTGTCTAGGACCGATCCACTGCCTGTCTAGGACCGATCCACTGCCTGTTTAGGACTGATCCACTGCCTGTTAGGACCGATCCACTGCCTGTTAGGACCGATCCACTGCCTGTTAGGACCGATCCACTGCCTGTCTAGGACCGATCCACTGCCTGTTAGGACCAATCCACTGCCTGTTAGGACCGATCCACTGCCTGTCTAGGACTGATCCACTGCCTGTCTAGGACTGATCCACTGCCTGTTAGGCCAAAGGATAGACCACTGGGACTCTGCTGCCCTAATCTTCAGTTTATTCAGTGATAAGGCCAAAGAACTGAGACCACATCGATCCCTGATATCTGACTACCCTGACTGACCTATGAACACCCCCACCAATCCCTGACCATCCTACCAACCTCTGACCCCTAACAATGCCCAGTGACCTGTGACCACTCGCACTGAACCCTGACCACCCCATTGACTCCTGACCATCCCCTACCCCTAACAATGCCTACTGACCTGTGATCACTCCCACTGAACCCTGAGCACCCCTATTGAACCTGAACTGAATATTTCAGAACTCCAGTAACTCATAACTATTACAATTCTGGTACTCTCATGCTCATCAATACTGATACATTCACGCCCAGACCAACACCACCACCTCTGAGCCCTTGTTCACCACCATTGCTGGCCCCTGACCACTCCACCTCCCCAGCTTCCAAACAGGATGTACAGCCAGATGAAAATCTCCATGGGGCAGGACAAGTCTGGAGGGGAGGGAGAAGGTAAACCTCAGGTGCCCTGACTGTAAGGGCTTAACTGTCCTGCATGATTCATGCAAGGCCTGAGGTTGGGAGGAGAGTGGGCGAGGGGGAGAGGGTTGGAGTGTTGATTGCCCTTTCTCTGACTGCTAGCTCTCAGACTGAGTGCCCTAGTCTTGTGTTCTCCACCTACCCTGGTGTTGGGGGCTCGGACCTGGAACCCCACATCTCCAGCAGCCCACTGTGGCGTCCGTAGCGACGGCGGTAGAGCTGGGACGAAGACAGCTCGCGAAGCCTCACCCCCGCCATCAGCCCCACCAGCATTTCCTGGCCTATCCCAGCCTGGCTTTCCGAATGATTCCTTCTTCAGAAAAGGCACCGTCGCTTTCCCAGAACAAGGTCGCAGTCTGTTTCCCTCCCCCCACAACAGTCTCAATGATGTGATTGGCCAGACCAAAGCTGCACAATCTGAAAAGCGGAGATTGTCCTGTCAGCCTCCGGCTTCCTTCCTGACAGGAATACCAGGATTCCTGAGCTCAGGCGTGGAGGGAGGTGGAGTTACAGCTGAAACATAGGCTGTGCAGTGAAGGGGGAGAGGGAGATCCCAGTCTTCGGACCCTGGGGCTGGACCACCAGATGGCCAATCATGGAGGCCATCATGGACCAGAGGAGGCGCTGAGTTCCTAGAGGCTGCCCCTGGACCAGGTTGGGACTGCCACTGCCCACAGAATCCAGGGCAACCCAAAATGTGGGAGTCAGTGAGGCACATTGTAACAACACTCATGTTGATACACCTCACACTGACACACTCACACCCAACACTGATGCTATTACTCACCCTCATACACTCACTCAGACTGAGATCTTCACACTGACACACCACCCACAATGACAACCTCACAATCTCACACCAGAATGACACACCTATTCACACTGGCATACCCACAGCCCACACCCAAACACATCACTCACACTAAGACACTCAAACCCATCACTGACACAACTGCAGACAGTCACAGTTAACCAACACCAACACACTATTTTCCATCCCATGCTTACAAACCTGGCCTGTTCGTACTCAGCCCGTAACACCCTGAAACACTCACACGGATTACAATCCTGACACAGTCACACTCACCAACACCGATACATTCACGTCCACCCCAACACTGGTGTGCATACACACACTCCTACTGAACGTTGACGCTGACAGCAAATCAATATTAGCACACAGCTCACACTCACTGACACACTCACTCACTCACTGTTGCAACACTGACACGTTTCCTATACCTGAGACACACTTTCTCTCCCTCATGCAGCCAAACACATAAAACGTGCGGAGACTATCACCACTAAAACGTGCTCCACCACATGGCTGAACTACCCCGCCCAGTCTCTATATCCCCAAACGTTTAATGCTCTGAGCTCTATGGATCTCTGCTTCGAGTGAGGCCACTGACAGATTCTACACCTCTCTGCGGCAAAGAATTCCAAAGATATACTCGCCCTCGAGTGAATGAATATCTCCTCAACTCAACAGTGAATACCTGGCCCCGGATTCTGAGACCGTGCCCCTGGTTTGAAACACCTCAGCTGGGGCACATTCCCAACTCGCCAAAAGGTCGTGGGGTCGCTTCTTTTTCTTCTAAACTGTAATACAGACCCAGTCCCTCATACAGCAAACCCAGCATTACTGATCATTTTTCACTTTCTGTGGAAACTATATGCTGAGAAGACCAAAACTGCATGATACTCCATCTATGGTCCTGCCAAGGTCCTGTTAAGACGCTTTACACTGCACTCAAACCTTCTCGTAGAGACCACAATAATACCATTTCCATCGTAACAGCTTGCAACACCTGCGTTTCGGTGCTGGGTGTACTGTGTCAAAAGACCTCTGGGTTGCTGTGAACAGGAATCTTTCACCTTTTTCTTAAAAAAAAACATGCATTATAATAAATGTTTTAAAAATATTATCTTATATCCGCGATAATCTTGCCCAGTCACTCAGCTTGTCTGTGTCCCATTGAAACCTTTTTACATCCTATCCACAGTTGCAGAATCATCGGTAAGCCATGAACTGTCACATGGGTCCCCTGAGACGGCCGAAGGTTGTGAATTTAATGGTACCCAATCCGTTTCAGCCCGCCAACCTGAGGATTCCTTTATTCCCACACTCCGTGGGCTGACCTGGCTGGCATATTGAAAGCCTTCAGCAAATTCCAACGCCGCCCAGCCACTGGCACCCCCTCCCTTTCTATTATGCACATGCTCAAACGACTTTATTGGATTAGTCTAACACGGGCTCCTTTCGTTCCTGCTTATTTTTTCAAGTTGCTGTTATTTACATCCTTTACTACCCACTTCAACATTTCCCCAAGCTCTACAGTATGTCAGTAGCTCCCTGTTTTGTCTCTCCTTCCTTTCCTCCCCTTTCATAAGAAATTTTCAGAACCCGTAACTCTGGAAGATTATAATCAGAGTACCCAATGTTACTCCGGGCATCTCAACGGTTGGTGATGTAGCTCTCCACGCACTCTGTCCACTCCCTCTCTTTCCATTCTTAGTCACTGATTTCTCCACGTATTTCCCTTATTCTCTCTTTATATCCTTTTACACTGGTTCTCTCACATTTTCATTGCAAGCCCCTGCTTATTCCCACTCCTTTCCTGTCTCACAGTCACCCTCTCTTCCACGCCCTAACTCACACTTCTCTCGCGTTCCCCTCTCTCATAATGCCCTCCCCATTCTTTTTCTCACCCTCCCCCTCCCCGAAACGCTGCTGCTCTCTGTACTTAACTCCGCACCACTCGTCTCCTCACCTCCCGGTCATGATCCTCGGCGTGGCTCCCCGCTCGCTCACTGCCGGGAGACAGAAACTCTGCCGAAGAGTTTTCAACCCAAAAAAGGACAGCACTGGGCTGCCGTGCGCTCTTGGCAACACCACGGGGCGACTTCCCAAGGGGGAGTGTAACTACTGAAATCTCGTAAACAGCTCAGAGCCCTGAACCAGATCGGAATCTGAGCGAAGGCGCTTTAAAGGGACTGTTTACCCCCGTGGGAACCTGAACACCAGAACCTTTGCGACTTTCAATGGCTTGGTCATATTGTCCTGTCTACAAGGGCTCTGCCTCAATTCAGCCAGATACCGCCGCTTATTCAGCCTCTACGCTGGCTAGAATACCGCTCGAGAATGTGTTCTTAGCTTTTGGCCGGGGCGAGGTCAAAGGCAGCACTGCCTCGAAACCTCCCATGATTGGAGTTTGCCAATACTCCCCAAGGGGGGGGGGGGGGTATTCACTGACTGGCCTCTCACTCGGAGTGCCCTTGCTCTAGTACTCCACATTGCTGTTTACTTGAATGTGTTCCAATATCCTTCCCAAGTCCAAGATTCAAACAAGTGCCCGTGCCTCTTGAATACATCCGACAAAATTATGGGAAAGGAAGCGGGCCATCGACCCTTCAAGTACCCTCCATTGTTGCGTTGGTTTATATTTATTTGGTCATTCCGCCCTTCCTGTCTGTTCATAGCTTACCTTTTGACACTTTTAAACGCCAGCTGGAAACCTATTTATTTAACCTTGCGTTGAACACCTTTTTATTTTTAATGACACCTTTTTATTTTATGCGTGCACTTTATCCTATTGTAAAGCACGTTGAAAGACATTGTTTGCGTGAAAAGCTCTCTATAAGTTATTATACTTGTATTTAATCCCATTTCCCCTAACATTCAAAAATCTACAAATTTCCTCATGAACATCCTCAGCAACAGAACCTCCACAAACCGCTGTGTAGAGAGTTCCAAATCTTCACGATCTTGTGGGAGAGCAAAATCCCGAATGGGCCAGCACCGGTTCTGGACACACACTGAACTGGAAATGTCATCTCCTCGGCAACCCATAGACACACACAGAATTGTCCATGTTTCGGGATCATCATTAATCTTTCCAAACTCGGTGCAAAATAGGCTCAGACTAATTACTCCCCATATGATTAGCCTATCTCAGGAGCCAATATGGAGAAGCTTCACACCATTCCCTCTATATAACCTTTCATAGCAAGGGAAACGAGACCTGTACACATAAGCCTGGCGTGGTCTCACCATGGACTCATTTTGTTGTGGTTAAGTCTTAAACCCTCTTACAATAAACGCTAAATTTATTAGGATCTTAATTTCTTACTGTACTTATACCTTAAATTCCAGCAGTCACGCCTTCACCCCCAACAAAATTATCCTTCAATCACTTACCATTTAAACAAAGTACAGTATTCCCCTTTTCAATTGTTTTCTTTTAGAGGGTGATTACGCATCTTCCCACTCTCCACACATCCTGCCTCTGAATCCCTCTGTTCCTCCTCACTACCAGACTTGCATCATCTTAAATATAGGACACTCGATTCCTCGGAAGAATACTACTTTTGACACGCCCCCTTTGACCATCAGGACTGAACACATCCTATCCAGATGCATCGTGGTTCGGTATGGTAACTGCTCTGCCCCAGACCACAAGAAGTTGTGGATACAGCTCAGTATATCATGATAAACAGCCTCCCACCCCCTCCATGGACTCAAGTTTATACTTCTTGCTGCCTCCGTAACACAATCAAAGACTCCACCCATCCCAGATATCATCTCTTCTGCCTCTCACCCCCAATTGGGCAGAAGATAAAAATAACCCAAAAATTGAATCACCAAGCAGGATTCGATCTTGCTTTTATAAGACTATTGAATGGTATCTTAATATGATAAGAATGGGCTCTTGACCTCATCATGACCCTTCACTTTGTTTGCCTACAATGCACTTACTCTGTCACCGGCAGCACTTTACTTTGCATTTTCCAAGTTGCTGGTGATTGCAGCAGGCCAGGCAGCATCTCTAGGAAGAGGCACAGTCAACATTTCAGGCCGAGACCCTTCATCAGGTCGTCACAACTGTGCCTCTTCCTAGAGGTGCTGCCTGGCCTGCTACGATCACCAGCAACTTCCGAGGTGTGTTGCTTGAATTTCCAGCATCTGCAGAATTCCTCGTGTTTACTTTGCATTTTTATTGTTTTCCCCTTGTACATCTCAATGCACTGATGGGATGAACCGATCTGAATAGATCCAATTAGATGGCTAAAACCTGGAACTGCCTTTGCACCATCAGTACAATGCATTGCCTACAGCTGAGTTTCCTCTGCCTCTCCAATGCATCTTACACCTTCAGTAGCTGTGCACAAATGAATCAGTACTGTGTTTGCACAACAAATACTTTCTTTCTTTGTGTGTGAATAAAATGCTGTCCAGAGGTCAGTCTTCAATCTGTGACTGCACTACTCAACTTGGAAGAGTGATGCCTAATGATTGTAACTTGTGTTTTGGATTATCTGAAGCTTTATTCTGAGCATGGGCCTCCATTATCCCTAGTGGGTTATCTTGGTTGCATTAATAGCCTTACTAAAGAATAACATTATTTTTATGGGTACGAAACTCTGAGTGATACAACGCTACAAGTATTCCACACTAACATATGGAAGTGAATGTTGGACAATATCAAAGCAAAATGAGGGAAGACTTGAAGCTGCGGAAATGTGGCTTTTGAGAATGATGATGAAAATATCATGGAAGGACAGAGTAAGAAATGGAGAAGTTGTGAAAAACCGGAATAAGAAGAGAGTTGATATCACCAATAGCAGCTATAATTTCCAGGACACGTACTAAGGAAAGAGAAGCTTGAACATCTTGCAGTGACAGGAAGAATTAATAGAAGAAAAAGTTGCTGTCGACAGTGCATGATATTCATGAGTTACATTAAGAGGAGGACAGACAGAAGTCTTGAAGTGCTTATTAGAAGTTCTCAGATTAAAGACAGATGATCACTCACATCATAAGACATAGCACATAATGACAATGACCATTGAGAAGGTTCAAATCCCTCTCCAGGATTTGAGTACATTAGTTACAGTGCCAGCAGAGTGCAGTACTGAGGGAGTGCGGCGTTACTGAAGGCGCTACATTTGACTGTCTGGGCAGGCATGACACATGCTGCAAGGCAAGCAGTTCTCTTGTCTTGTTAAGCATTTCTCTCTCACAAGCTGTCAGTAGTCCTTTGTATATTGCAAAACCAGGAAGCTGAAACTGACCGATGCTTCCCTTGGGAGTCAGCACCAGGAACCACTGTCCAAATCCCTGAAACAGATTGAAATCAATGAAACTGATTTTTAATTCCTCATCTGTTCTTCTGAGAAGGATCTCAGAGGTTAAAAGATGTGTTTGTGTACGTAAAACAAGACATGACAAAATAAAAACAGACCAGGTCTCAATCTTTCTGTTAAATTTTGCACAAATTATATTGTGTAGTCTTACAAAATGACACTCAAGACAAACTGTACATTGAGTCAGAGTTGCTTCGATCTGACACATGTGCGTGTGTGGCAGTGCTCCAGACCTCACAACACTAAAACTGCTGGAGTTTAACAACAAACACTGCTGCCAGCTGTACAAAAATGAAAAAAAAGAAAGGTTGCTGCTTCTCCCAGGACCTGACTCTTGCACGGGTTACTCGTGCAAGGTTCGGTTGAAAGACTATACATGCCCCAGGATATCTTGAGTAAAATCCCTTCTCTCAGTACTGTTGCTTGCTCATCTCCCTCTACTGCCTCTGGCAGGCCCTCGACGTGAAGGTGGAACCGAGCCCTTCCCACTTCTTCCCCAGCTAGGTCCACCCCTGCCACCACCCCGTGGAGGAGGTCCTCCTGGCCCACTGAATCCATCGTCTCGGTGAAAGCCATCATGTCGATCTCCCTCATGTGAATTGGAACGGCCAGTTTTAGGCATTCGTGGTGATACAGCTGGACCACCTCGGCCTGTAAAACAACACAATATAGGCACAGGTTAGTTCAAATTCTAACTCCTGCTCATGATGATTATTTTGTAATAAGCACCTCTGCACTGATGACAAAGCAGCCTTTCTTAGTGTGTGTGACGCTACCGAGTGGAACAGTGATCCAGCTAGCAGAACCATTGCCTGACAGCTCCAGAGATACAGGTTCGATCCTGACCTCAGTGGGCAGTTTGCATGCATTCCCTGTCTCTGAGTGCTTTGATTTCCTCCCACATCCCAGAGTTATAGAGCTTGGTAAGTTAACTCATTCCTATAAACTTGCCCGTGGTGTACAGATGAGTCATAGAAGCTGGAGGAAGTTGATTAGAATGTAGTGTTAAATAAAATGGGATTAACTAACACTGGATTAGTGCAAATGGGTTAGCACAGACTCACTGGGCTGAACAGCTGTTTCCCTGCTGCACCTCCTTAAGATTGTATGTCAACCTAGCACTGGTAGGAGCTGCACATCCACCGATCTTAAGCAAATAGCGAAGTGCCCCATATTCAACGAGAAAGTTTATTCGGCAATCAATGAGCCGGTAAAATCTTCAGTCAAGACCAAACATTCCACCTGAGCCTTCAATCCCATCTACTCATACATGATAACTATGGACTCGTCTGCTAGTGCAGCTCTGCACATATTGTGCAGCAACACAGTGGCTCCCACAGCAGTCCTTCACTCTTGCCATGCTGCTTTACAATGGTAATTGTTAACTCAATTTCCTCCTGAAGTAAATCTAGCACAGACAGAACAAAATTAATTTGATGGCAACACACAAAAAGCTGGAGGAACTCAGTGGGTCCAGCATGATCTACAGAGGGAAATGGACATTCTGGGACAAGACCTTATACTTGGTTGGACTGAAAGGGGCAGCAGTGTGGACTAGATTGCTCAGATGACTACTTTGTGATTGCAGTTTTGGCCTAGTGTATACATTCCAAAACCTCCTGGGGCCCCTGTCCTTGAAAGGGCAACCCACTGCATTCAAATTCTCCCTCTCAGCGACTCAGGTCCTTTGGTTTATATATTAAAATTCCAACAGTATGGCATGCTGGAGACTTTGCTGCTGCTGGACCGTTAGTCAGTCTAGACTACTAGTCACTACTGCTACAAATAGCAAAACAAACCTTTATTTCCTTATTTTTACATGTTACACAGAGGTGCAATAAATCAGTGAACCCTGTGAGGTTAAAGGGAGGCACTTTGAACCTCAGCTATGGACACAAACCCAACCACTTTCCGGACCCGTTTCATATTTCTGAATGGCTTAAAATTAAAAAATGATAGAAAAAGTAAATTAATGTTTTATATTAGGATAATTTAATCTTGAGGATATCAGGTTACCTTTACAAATCTTTTCAACTAATTAACTGAGGGAGAGATAGTTTCTAACATAACTGTGGATAATCATGTAAATAATATTAAGGCCTGTTGAGGCCAGGATAGGTGGGCAGTTCGCCTTGACACCACCACCTTCAGGGCCAAGTTTAGCTCCTCTACTGACAGTTTTTGACTGTGGATGGTGGAGGTTTCCCCCGAACAAACCTTGTTCTCTGACAGGTTCATGCATTTCTCCACGGTCCCCTCTGCCACCCCAGCCATCGCGATGACCTCCTGGAGACAATGGCCTTTTCTCAGGCTTACGGCCACCTTCAAAGCGTGGGAATTCATCATGGCCGGGTAGGGGAAGGAGACCTCCTCGCCCACCTGTAGAACAGTTCAGCACATTAGACACTGACAATGAAGCAACTTCCATCAGACTCAGGAGCCACTGGTATCTTTGGTGCCTCACTATCATGGGAATGTCACAAGTTGTTTAAGATGGTTGGAGGACTTGGCAGCATGGATGGAAGGGAATTACCTCCTCTGAAGTGAGAGTTCAGAAGGAGGGGCATGGCCTGAAGTTAGAACAAGAGTGATCAGAAAGAACCTCTTCCTGAAGGGTTGGAAGAACCCAAAATCACATTAAAAAGGTTCGAGATAAGGGGGAATTATGAAAAATTTGAAAATAAAGACTGACAGGATTTTGTGAAGTTAGGAATGGATAAAAGTTAGAATATGGATCAATGATTTTCTGATTGAATGGTGTGGTAAACCAGTATACTTATGAGAAGTAAGGACAGTGGGGCAGGCTGACCAGCCATCAATGGTTAGATCCTTTCAAGGTGTTACTCTGAAAATAGTCCACAATTTGGTCTACTTTACTGCACATTAGGGCTTGCAACCTAGAGAGTATCTCTATATTTATTAGAATAGGGTTATCAGTATTGGTGACCACTTACATATTTGAGCTGCTGTATAAATTGATTAATCATTTATTTCCACAAAATTATGGATGGAGATATGATCCATCAACATTCAGCTGTACCTCGCATTGCTCCACGACCTCGTCCTCTCCCTCCTGGGTCACGACCCCTTGCACTCTCCTCTGTTTGGTCAAATTCCTCTTCGCCCATGAAGTCATCCATGTTCATAAAAGCATCTCTCCCTCGTGGGCCACAGCCATCGTGCCGAGTCCCCCCTCGACCTGGCCGGAACCTAGAAATAAAACATTTAGAAACTCAGTTTCACTGACCCAAGTGGTTTCACCTCACTGTGACCAGAAACTGCCTAAAGGCTTCAGATCTTTTCAAAAAGAAAGAAAACATGAATTTAAAGGTTATCTGCCCTGATCTACCACTGTTCTAACTCCAGAGATCCAGTGGAAGACAGGCATGTCACAATCACCAGTACACAGTCACAGTAACTATTAGTGATGTCCTGTTTACACTAGCTCTATCTGAAAAACTTTATTGCTTCAGATAACACTCCAAAGTGCTGCAATATCTGAATACTACAAACCATCATTTAAATATTGCATATTCCTACGGGCATGCTCTCTCAGCTTACTGCACATGGTGAACTAGTCAAAATTCTTCATTAAGAGATTATTCAGCATTTTGACACAGAACAACCACATTGACAGGTACGACATGTACAAGATCTGATCACAAAGTAATCACAAAATCGTCTATGAGGAAGTGATTGCCTTTGAAATGCAATCATAGTTCCAACTGTAAGTAAAATAACTGCAGCCATAATCTCCTGAGAATAAAGTGGAGTCAGTGCAGTTGCTTTCAGCTCACTGGAGTAAGCTGAAAGCAACAGTAAGGCAACCTGAAATAAAAATATGATGTTGAGGAAGAGTGTAGCTGTGAAATAAAATACAGGTGTCCCCTGCTTTTCGAACGTTCGCTTTACGAAACCTCACTGTTACGAAAGACTTACATTAGTACCCTGTTTTCGCTTTCAGAAGGTGTTTTCACTGTTATGAAGAAAGGCAGCGCGCGCCCCAAGCAGCCGCTCTCCCGGGATTTGGAACGGCATTGCTGAAACACGTTGCATTGAGCAGTCGCTAGCAAGGTGAGTTCTAAGGTGTCGGAAAAGCCTGAAAGAGCTCGTAAGGGTGTTACACAGCGTAAAACTAGACATAATTAAGCGTTTCGATCGTGGTGAACGAAGCAAGGACAAAGTGAGCGTGGCTTGTGGAAGTTGACGAAGATGATGTTGAAGAGGTTTTGGCATCCCATGACCAAGAACCGATTTCTGATTGCATCGCCTCTGATCTGGGCTGACAATTACGTGTCGGCGGCACCTAATTAATTAGCATGTTTATTTCGGCTTTTTTCTTAATGATGAGCTCTGTGCTTCCCGGCTACCCCTGCGTGCTTTGCGGCAATGTATCAGTCGGCGGCCCGGAGGGTGGGGGCCACTGCACCACCCAGCCTGCGATGACTCAGTCTAACACACCACCATCAGTGTGCTTGGTGCTGTTTTCCCATTTCGATAAGTGATACTACACTGTACATACATTATTTCTACTTTATACAGGCTGTGTATTTTTATGTGTTATTTGGTAGATTTGGCAGCTTCATAGTTTAAAGGTTACTGGAGAGTGCGTTTATGCCAACAGCGCTTGTGTGAGATTTTCGCTCCGGAGATCTGCGCAGGCAATCGTTGTAGAGAAGTATTTCTACTTTATATAGGCTGTGTATTTATCATATCATTCCTGCTTTTACTATATGTTACTGTTATTTTAGGTTTTATGTGTTATTTGGCATGATTTGGTAGGTTATTTTTGGGTCTGCGAAAGCTCACAAAATTTTCCCATATAAATAAATGGTAATTGCTTTTTCGCTTTACAACATTTCGGCTTACGAGCCTTTTCACAGGAACGCTCTATCTTCGGATGGCGGGGGAAACCTGTATGGCATAATATGGTTATCCACTTCTCTGGGAAAAATTAGAAAAACTGATTTTCTTTTTGGAAAGGTGACAATATTTACAAGGAGCTATGTGTCCTTAAAACAAATTAGTGCCACGTGTGCAAGCACAAGAAAGTAGAAAATAAAATTACATGATGCTTCTATTAAAAAGAGATTCTGAGTATATTGGATTGGGACTAGTACATTCTGGCTTAATTAAGCAGCTCTCCCAATTAACTTAAGTTTCACGGAAATTGTTAAAAAGGTATAAAAAAGACAAAATACCATGTTACTGAGTAACAATTTATGTATTTAAATTAAATAGAGAACATTACCAATACCTCTATAGTACTATAAAACTATGTATTAGTTCCTAATAGTTATTGACCGAGGAATTTATCCAGTGTATGCTGCCATGTCCCATAGATTGACTGTAAATGAACAAAATCAGTGCAGGCAGCCAGTGCAAATAATGGGCTGCGTCATACAAGGCTCTCAACAATTGCATCAACTTAAATCTTCATTTTCATTATAAAATTCAAGATGATTGTCCATACTTTTGAATTCTTCATAATTCCTAACTTAAAGTAGTGAAATCGTTTCACTTTCACTCTCAGGCATCTCCAAGCCTGAATGCTTGAACAGCTTTGAGCAAAACAGTTCTATATTGTCTTACTGCTTATTTCTAGCCAATCATCAGTGACAAAAAAACATTGCTTTTTGAATACAAACACGCTGAACTGACGCTACTTAAAAACTTTGCTCCAAGCTCCAAAGGTCCATAGCTAGTCTCCATTGGGGATTCAGAGGTGGAGAGGATCAGCTTAAAGGATAGTTTAAGAATAAGGATCCACAGCTGAGATTGCACACAGTTCTCGGAAATAGAGATACAGTGTGGAATAGGCCCTTCCAGCCCTTCAAGCCACACTGCAAGCAACTCGATTTAACCCCAGACCCAATCATGGGACAATTTACAATGACCATAAGACATAGGAGCAGAATTAGGCCATTCAGCCCATCAAATTTGCTCTGCCATTAAATCATGGCCGATCTGTTTCCCCCTTAATCACATTCTCCTGTCCCTTCTCCCCATCACCTTTTGTGCCCTGACTGATCAAGAATCTATCAGCCTCCACCTCCACTCCCAAATCCCTTTAGCCAGAGGGGCGTGACTTTGTAGAAATTACTGCTTAACTCTGTTCTAAATGGATGCCTCTCCATTTTGAGGCTGTGCACACTGGTCCTAGACTCCCCTACCAGGGGAAACCTTTTCTACACACCTACTCTATCTAGACCTTTTAACATTCAACAGGTTTTAATAAGATCACTCCTCATTCTTCTAAATTCCAGCAAGTACAGGCCCACAGCCTTTAATTGCTGCTTATATAACCCTTTCATTCCCAAAATCCCCTCCTTTGAACCTTCTCCAATGCCAGCACACCCTTTCTTAAATAAAAGGCCCAATACTCCAAGTGAAGCCTCACCAATGCCTTATACAGCCTGAACATTACATCTTTGCTTTTATATTCTAGTCCCCTTGAAATGAATGCTAATATTACATTTGCCTTCCTCCACCGATTCAACGTGCAAATTAACCTCCAAGGAGTCCTGCACAAAGACTTCCAAATCCCTTTGCACCTTGGATTTTTGAATTTTCTCCCTGTTTAGAAAATAGCCTGTGCTTTTATTCCTTCTACCACAGTGCATGACCTTACACTTCCTGACACTGTCTGCCATCTGTCATCTCTTCACCCATTCTCCTAATCAGTATAAGGCCTTCTACAGCTTCCCTGCTTCCTGAACACAACCTGTCCCTCCACCAATTAAACTACTAACCAGTATGTCTTTGAACTACGGGAGGAAACCAGGACAAACATGGAAAACACATGCATTGCACGGGGAGGACGTACAAACTTGTTTGAAGTTGCCGGGATTGAACTCCAAACTTCGACGCCCAAGCTTAACATGGTGCCCCATTGAATATTGGGGTTGTGAAAGCAGTAAACTATTCCTGTCAATATCCTGTGCTGCACTGTCCAACACAAACCAAAAGTGTAAACTGTTCCCATGTCAATATCCTGTGCTGCACTGCCCAACACAAACCAAAAGTGTAAACTGTTCCCATGTCAATATCCTGTGCTGCACTGCCCAACACAAACCAAAAGTGCAGCATTACATGTCAGTTCTACAAGTCACAATTATTTACACTGGGCATTAGCTGTACATCTTAGCACAGATCTTGGTGCTTTAGTGTAGAACTCCTGATTCATGAGGCACTGTGTCCAAGATTAATTCTTTACAAACCTGTGTAGTCTCTTTACTTTCTAGTTTTGAAAGCTGCCCAGTTGTTTAGGGCTGGAAGGTCAAGGACTGTACAAAACCATAAGGGATGGCTAACCCAGACTTAGGAACATTTTGATGGCAAAACCCATCACGGGTGATGTACCAGTAGAAACAATTGTTAAAATGGCTGCTGATTTCGATCCATTAATGGAAAATTAGAAAGCAGTCCAAACATACACTTGTGCACAACAATGAACACTCACTGGTATCATCTCAATTCCTGGTTCTGACTTTGTAGATTGTCAGCATCAAGCAGCTTATCTGAGGAGGGAAAGTATGCAATTCAATGGGCCTAGTAGAAGATAAGGCCACTGCCTCTTTTAACATAGCACTTTGATTCAAGTATGGTAAAGGATTTATCAATAGACCTGAGTGCTTTGAGATATGGCTCCATATCACCCAGTCTAAAACGATCCTGTAGGGTAGTGGTCCCCAACCACAGGGCCACGCGGAAACGATATGATTTGGCGATATGAAATGATATGAGTCAGCTGCACCTTTCCTCATTCCCTGTCACGTACTGTTGAACTTGAACACCTCCCCTACACACCCCCCCACCCCCGTCGGCTGGTCCGCAAGAATATTGTCAATATTAAACTGGTCCGCGGTGCGCAAATGGTTGGGGACCCCTGCTGTAGGACAGGACCGATTTATTGTTGACAATATTCTTGCGGACCGGCCGACCCGGGGGCGGGGCGGGGAGGCGGGTAGGGTTGCCAACGGACAAGAGTAGCAGTGAAATACGTTGTGTTTACCCTGAGAAAGACTACCATGACCATGAAGCCCTACGCGGGCACCTGTGTGCGCATGCGGGTACATGCCGATTTTTTTCTACAAATCGTTTTTGGCAATTTTGTTTCGGGGGAGGGGTGTTAATCACGACTGGAATATAGGTGATAAGTGGCTAATACACTCAATTTCCTTTCTAAAAGGGTTTATCTAACAAATTTAATATTAAACACACAGCGCATATTTTCCTCGCATGAATATAGTGATAAGTCAATTATCAGGGGAGGACAGTGGAGCTTGAAGTAAGTGTTGAACGAACTTCCAGCAGAAGTGGTAGAGACAGGTTCGATATTATCATTTAAAGAAAAATTGTGTAGGTATATGGACAGGAAAGGAATGGAGGGTTATGGGCTGAGTGCAGGTCGGTGGGACTAGGTAAGAGTAGCGTTCAGCAAGGACTAGAAGGGCAGAGATGGCCTGTTTCCATGCTGTAATGGTTATATGGTTATATAAGTCACTTATAAGTCAATAAGTCCTTGAGCAAGGCTCTTAATCACACATTGCTCTGTGACGACACTGGTGCCAAGCTGTATGGGTCCTCATGCCCTTCCCTTGGACAACATTGGTGTCATGCAGAAGGGAGACTTGCAGCATGGGCAACTGCTGGTCTTCCATACAACCTTGCCCAGGCCTGCGCCCTGGAGAGTGAAGACTTTCTGGGTGCAGATCCATGGTCTCGCAAGACTAACGGATGCCTTAAATCTAAGTCAATAGCATCAAAACATTTTAAGTAACGTTTGGATATTAAACACACAGCACATATTTTCCCCGTATGAACGTATAAAATCATTGCAACACACCAATATCGCTAAATCAGTGGGAGCCCTGGGCTTGTTTCCCTGCAACAAGATGGTGCCATCGAAGGGTGATGGGAGACAGCGATACTCGAACGGGGTTCCTTATGTCCAGTCTGTTCCGCAGTTTAGTTTTCGTTGCATTCATTGCAGAGATATGTTGGAAATGGAAGCAATGTTTTCAGTGCTTTCGTGGCTTTGATCCAGAATGCCGGCAGAGATGTTATGTCAAGCATACTTTTCAGCCCGCCGTCATTTGCAAGCTCGAGGAGTTGATCTTCTTCCCGCGCTGACATGGATGACGCGTGGGTAATGACCTCCCGTGCATTCAAGCTCAACAGAAGGCGTGACAGGGAATGAGGAAAGGTGCCACTGACTCATATCGCCAAATCATATCGTTTCCTCACGGCCCGGTAGCACATGCTTTGCGGCCCGGTGGTTGGGGACCGCTGCTGTAGGGTATTTATACTGGTGCTTCTGTAAACAGATATGTTCCTATTTTTGATATTTACCAAACGATTTGACATGGCTGATGGTATTCTTCCAAAGCAATACAAGTTATATTGGAATCCCTACATCTTACCTAGTATTAAGAAAGGAGTTCACAGCTCACCTTGAACAAGCTATCCCAGGAAGCAAACATTTGCCAGTGGGTTTTTCATGCTGGGCAAAAGAAATATCTAGACCAGGCTTGAATGGGAATAAACTGTTTTGAGTTATTGGTGCAACTGTGCAACGGCCTGATTTGCTGCTTGGTTGTGGCCAGCTCGCAGCCAAACTTGAAGAAGCACTTCCATTTCCTATTTCTAAGAGGTTCCAGTGGTGTAAAGCTTGGTGGACATTTAACATGTGATTTGTAAAACACTCATGAATTTTCAAAATGATCACGTGAATCAAAATCTGGTTCTTATTTGTCCTGAGGTGGGCACCACCAATTGCCATGTTGTCATGTTGATCAAGCTGAGTTCAAACCTTCAAAAATAATTTTGAGACTAATTTGTTTATGTGTCATGTGAGATGTGACAGTCTTGGGGGAACTCTCCTCTCCCACAGAGTCACATCTGCCAGAAGTGCATGCAGCTGGGCGATCTGGAAGACCACGTAAGGAATCTGGAGCAGCAGCTGGATGAACTTTGACTCATAAGGAAGAATGAGGCAGTCATAGATGAGAACTGCAGGGTGGTACTCACACCTAGGCTGTCAGAAGCAGGTTGTTGGGTGACAGTCAGAGGCGGGGAAAGCAAAGGTGAGCACAGGTAGTGCAGAGCACCCCTGTAGCCATTCCCCAGAATAATAAGTTTACCGTCCTGGATACTGTTGGAGGGTACGACCAACCAGGTGTGAGCCATGGTGGCAGGGCCTCTGGCACTGAGTCTGCACCCAGTGGTGCAGAAGGATGGGACGGAGAAGAGGAGAGCTGTCATCATTGGAGACTCTATAGTCAGGGGAGCAGACATGAGAAGGACACCCGCATGGTTTGTTGCCTCCCGGGTGCCAGGTCCGGGATGTCTCTGACCGGGTGCACGACATCCTGGTACGAGAGGGAAAGCAGCCAGAAGTCGTGATACATGTTGGTACCAACAACATAGGCAGGAAGAAGGATGAGATTCTGAAGTGTGAGTTTCGGGACCTAGGCAGAAGGCTGAAGAACAGGACCTCAAGGGTGGCGTTCTTAGGATTGCTGCCAGTGCGACGCAACAGTGATGGTAAGAATTGGAGGAGATGGCAGTTGAATGCGTGACTGAGGAGTTGGTGCAGGGAGCAGGGTTTTAGATTTTTGGATCATTGGGATCTCTTCTGGGGAAGGTGGGACCTGTACAGATTAGATGGGTTGCACCTGAACCCGAGGGGGAGCAGTACCCTTGCAGGTAGGTTTGCTAGCATGGTTCGGGAGGGTTTACACTAATTTGCAAGGGGGATGGGACCCGGAGCGATAGAGCAGTGAAAGAAGTGCATGGAGTAAAGCCAGATCTAACATATAGAGAGGCTTTGACGAAAGAGAAGCAGAACAAACGGTGTAAAGGTAGAAAGGTAGAAGGGCTGAAGTGTGTGTACCTCAATGCAAGAAGCATCAGGAACAAAGGTGATGAACTGAGAGCTTGGATACATACATGGAATTATGATGTAGTGGCCATTACAGAGACTTGGCTGGCACCAGGGCAGGAATGGATTCTCAATATCCCTGGATTTCAGTGCTTTAAAAGGGTTAGAGAGGGGGGAAAGGAGGAGGAGGGGTGGCATTACTGGTCAGGGATACTATTACAGCTACAGAAAGGGTGGGTAATGACCCATCCTCTTTTGAGTCTGTATGGATGGAAGTCAGGAACAGGAAGGGAGCAGTTACTCTATTGGGGGTATTCTATAGGCCCCCTCGTAGCAGCAGAGATACAGAGGAGCAGATTGGGAGGCAGATTTTGGAAAGGTGCAAAACAGGGTTGTTATCATTAGTGACTTTAACTGCCCTAATATTGATTGGCACCTGATTAGTTCCAAGGGTTTAGATGGGGCAGAGTTTGTTAGTGTGTCCAGGACGGATTCCTGTCACAGTTCGTGGACAGGCTAACTCGGGGGAATGCCATACTAGATCTAGTACTAGGCAATGAACCGGGTCAGGTCACAGATCTCTCAGTGGGTGAGCATCTGGGGGACAGTGACCACCGCTCCCTGGCCTTTAGCATTATCATGGAAAAGGATAGAATCAGAAAGGACAGGAAAATTTTTAATTGGGGAAGGGCAACTTATGAGGCTATAAGGCTGGAACTTGCGGTTGTGAATTGGGATGATGTTTTTGCAGGGAATTGTACTATGGACATGTGGTCGATGTTTAGAGATCTCTTGCAGGATGTTAGGGATAAATTTGTCCCGGTGAGGAAGATAAAGAATGGTAGGGTGAAGGAACCATGGGTGACAAGTGAGGTGGAAAATCTAGTCAGGTGGAAGAAGGCAGCATATATGAGGTTTAGGAAGCAAGGATCAGATGGGTCTATTGAGGAATATAGGGAAGCAAGAAAGGAGCTTAAGAAGGGGCTGAGAAGAGCAAGAAGGGGGCATGAGAAGGCCTTGGCGAGTAGGGTAAAGGAAAACCCCAAGGCATTCTTCAATTATGTGAAGAAAAAAAGGATGACAGGTGTGAAGGTAGAACCGATTAGAGATAAAGGTGGGAAGATGTGCCTGGAGGCTGTGGAGGTGAGCGAGGTCCTCAATGAATAATTCTCTTTGGTATTCACCAATGAGAGGGAATTTGATGATGGTGAGGACAATATGAGTGAGGTTGATGCTCTGCAGCACGTTGATATTAAGGGAGAGGAGGTGTTGGAGTTGTTAAAATACATTAGGACGGATAAGTCCCCGAGGCCTGACGGAATATTCCCTAAACTGCTCCATGAGGCAAGGGAAGAGATTGCTGAGCCTCTGGCTAGGATTTTTATGTCCTCGTTGTCCACAGGCATGGTACCGGAGGATTGGAGGGAGGCGAATGTTGTCCCCTTGTTCAAAAAAGGTAGTAGGGATTGTCCGGGTAATTATAGACCAGTGAGCCTTACGTCTGTGGTGGGAAAGCTGTTGGAAAAGATCCTTAGAGATAGGATCTATGGGTATTTAGAGAATCATGGTCTGATCAGGGACAGTCAGCATGGCTTTGTGAAGGGCAGATCATGTCTAACAAGCCTGATAAGAGTTCTTTGAGGAGGTAACCAGGCATATAGATGAGGGTAGTGCAGTGAATGTGATCTATATGGATTTTAGTAAGGCATTTGACAAGGTTCCACACGGTAGGCTTATTCAGAAAGTCAGAAGGCATTGGATACAGGGAAGTTTGGCCAGGTGGATTCAGAATTGGCTTGCCTGCAGAAAGCAGAGGGCCGTGGTGGAGGGAGTACATTCAGATTGGAGGGTTGTGACTAGTGGTGTCCCACGAGGATCTGTTCTGGGACCTCTACTTTTTGTGATTTTTAGTAACGACCTGGATGTGGGGGTAGAGGGGTGAGTTGGCAAGTTTGCAGATGACACAAAGGTTGGTGGTGTTGTAGATAGTGTAGAGGGTTGTCGAAGACTGCAGACAGACATTGATAGGATGCAGAACTGGGCTGAGTAGTGGCAGATGGAGTTCAGCCCGGAGAAGTGTAAGGTGGTACACTTTGGAAGGACAAACTCCAAGGCACAGTACAAAGTAAATGACAGGATACCTCGTAGTGTGGAGGAGCAGAGGGATCTGGGGGTACATGTCTACAGATCCCTGAAAGTTGCCTCACAGGTAGATAGGGTAGCTAAGAAAGCTTATGGGGTGTTAGCTTTCATAAGTCAAGGGATAAAGTTTAAGAGTTGCGATGTAATGATGCAGCTCTATAAAACTCTGGTTAGGCCACAATTGGAGTACTGTGTCCAGTTCTGGTCGCCTCACTATAGGAAGGATGTGGAAGCATTGGAAAGGGTACAGACGAGATTTACCAGGATGCTGCCTGGTTTAGAGAGTATGCATTATGATCAGAGATTAAGGGAGCTAGGGCTTTACTCCCTGGAGAGGAGGAGGATGAGAGGTGACATGATAGAGGTGTACAAGATAATAAGAGGAATAGATAGAGTGGATAGCCAGCGCCTCTTCCCCAGGGCACCATTACTCAATACAAGAGGACATGGCTTTAAGGTAAGGGGTAGGAAGTGCAAGGGGGATATTACAGGAAGGTTTTTTACTCAGAGAGTGGTTGGTGCGTGGAATGCACTGCCTGAGTCAGTGGTGGAGGCAGATACACTAGTGAAGTTTAAGAGACTACTAGACAGGTATATGGAGGAATTTAAGGTGGGGGGGGGTTATATGGGAGGCAGGGTTTGAGGGTCGGCACAACGTTGTGGGCCGAAGGGCCTGTACTGTGCTGTACTATTCTATGTTCTATCTACCCTATCTAGCCCTTTCAACATTAAAACCAATTTGGAGACACAAATGCTGACAGGCTCTCTAAAGCATAAACAGGCTGAACCTCAGGAGGTTTGTCTTCGTGCCTTCCCACATCGTGTGGGGCCATTCTTCAAGAGACCATGTATAATGTAACAGGCAGAAGATTCATGCTCACAGACATACCACATTTTCAGCTCTGATTCCCACATAATTCACAGACAGGATATGTTGCATTATCACTAACTTCAGCTGCTAAATAATTCCTCAATCCCTCTTGACAGGTCATGCAAGAAACATTGACAGATATGTTCTGAACCGCAAGCAAGTGACTGATAATAAACAGTTAACAACTGGAAGCTCTGGAAATCTGTGTACATCCTCCTGGGTTGACACATGGGTTCCTCATGGGTGCTTCTGTTATCCCCTGTTAATGTTTCTATTGCTCCCTTTCTATTATCCTCTGATAACGTTAGCTTTGTCTATGTGTTACCCAGGTATTCGTAAATAATTACGTTTACAGTTAAAAGTACGTGTTTCTTGTTGACTTTTGCTTGATCCATTTCAAAATAAATTCATGGATAGATCTTAAAGTTGGAAACTCCCAAGCATCAGAATCTTATGGAATGCTCTCAAATTTTCCCAATGTGGTTTTTTAGATTATGTTGCCTTCTTCAGTGTGCATGCTTTTTTTGAACAGTTGAGAAAATTGGCCTCCAGTTTTGTGGCAGTGGAATATTTATGGAATTCTAAGCACATCAAAGGATCAATGATTTCTCTCCTCAGTATTATGTTACAATTGTAGGGACTGTGATGTTTCTCTGAAACACATTCTTCACTCGCTTTCGAAGGCATGCACATGAGTTTCTGCATTCATGTGCACTGTGCTCCCATTTACGATCAATGGAACTGTTCACAGGTTTCCTTTCTGTAAAGGAAGAGTTCATGTGCTATATTTTCATTAATCATTTGACCCAACACCCACCGGCTCTTCAGTCTACCACTAATGTAATTATCACCCTCCTGTTATCCGCTGTGATTTGCTCAAGTTACAAAAATGCTTAAAATGCACTTTCAGGTAATGGAAGGATTCAACAGGCTGGACCTCAAATCAAACTATGCCTTTTGAAATCTACAAAATTGAGAGTGAAGAGACAGGATTCCTAATTAAATAAAAAATCATATTAGTCTCCCACTTGCCAATTGTCCAGAACTTATTCCCACCTGTCATCTCTTCTCCCACGAAAACGTGCATCTTCAGGCTCCCGTGAGAATCGATCATCTAAGGGTTTCCTTCCATCCCATCCTTGGGGTGGACCCCGGCCTGGGCCTCTGTGCTCAGGGTCCCCGAAGTCCCTATACTCCTGATCAGGAGGAAAATCCCGCTGAGGACCAGGGCCTCTCCGCCAACCCTCTTCATGAGGCATCGGGCCCATGCGGTTTTCAAATTCCCGCGGTCTGTGGCCAAATCGTTCATCCTTGCGGAAATCGTCATGAAACTGATCAGGTCCTTCAAAGCGATCGTGGAATTCTTGGGGTGGGCCATGTCGCTCTGCAGACCCTCTGTTTTCTCGGGGCTCCCCCCAGTCCTGAGATCCCCTGAACGGTGGTCCCCGCTCAGGATCACGCTCAGCACTCTGATCTCGCCTCATTTCCTGTGGATGGTTCATGTGATGGTTTGGCGGACCATGAGAGTCACCTGTCAGGACAAAATTAATTATTTTAATTCAAACAGGTGAACTACACAGGCACAACAATCTGAGATTGTTGTCAAGTTAAATGTGTAATGTAAACAATAATGACTCTATCACATTGCTAAAAAAAAAATGCAGCAGCTAAGACTGACATCTTAAATTGTACACCCGAGTCACATTACATAGCTGTCAACATTGAATATATTTCTGAACCATCTTCAAGGAAGCTTCCTTCTTAAGATGAAGAACTCCTGAAATTGAAGACTACAGAAGCAGCATTTGGGGATACAAGGGCACAAAATGGGTGACAGACTTAAATATTCATCACCGAACATTTCTGTGACTCCAGCATTGATGAAACTGAAGACGCCTGAGTGACAAAAATGAAACTGGGTCTATGATAAATAACGAACAAATCAGCATCAGCCAATACTTACTACACATTGTCCTTACTGATCCATGCTAGATTCACTGCCTACAGCACCATTGCCCTTGTGGGGACCTCTTCTACCCTGACAGGCAACACGCTCTCACCATCTTAGTGGGACAGTCTGCAATAAGTCTAGCAAGTCAAAATTAGTCACCTTTCAGCTACACAGCAACACATACAAGCATCTACGGAATCTTGTGTGTTTATGATTAGCTACAAAAGTGTATCTATAAACTCATGATTGGACACATTCCTCATTCTAGCATGGTCACTAAATCAGGCAACCAAGTCAGGTATAAATGGAGCATAAGTGAGTGCTGGCAAAAGAACCAGACACCGTGGAGGTGTCAACTGGAGAAGCTACAACACAGAGATGGTGACAGATGTAGCATGTTACAGACTCAGTGAAGCAGTCCCAGCATTAATAGGTCATATAAAAGCTCTAAATAGGAGTGAACAGTTAAAGACTAAACCAGGATCGAATCCATAAGCATGCTTATCCTCTCATCACCGGGAACCTGCCCAGTTTGTACTATGCCAGACCTCTTTAGATTAAGAACAAGAGGGAATTTCAGAGGTTATTTTCAAATTTTTGGCACATGGGTATCACTAACAAAACCTGCATTGCTGCCCACCCTTAATTGTCCTACAGAAATTGAGCTACCTTCTTGAACTGCAAAACTTCTTTTGATGAAGTTGCTCCATAAGGAAACAATGGGAAGTTCCAGGTTTTAGACCCATTGACAAAGAAGGAGCATAAAATTTCATAGTGTGTGACTTGGACGGAACCTGGTGGTAGTGGTGATCCCACATGGTTTTCTTCTTGGTGCTAGTCACAGGTTGGGGAGGTTAGTTCAGAGTAGTCCAGGTGAATAATTACAATGAACTATGTAAATGTCACATGGTATGCCTGTGGAAATGTTTATGGTGGTTGAGGAGACTGCTTTGTCCTGTGTTTATCATTGTCTTTATTGGAGGCTTTACTATTGCAAGTGCTTGGTGGGTGGAGGGTGTTGATGCTTTTTTGTGGAAGGGGTGGGGATTGGGGAGGGTCACTGCTTTGCTGCTGCTTGTGTTTTGGGATTCGGGTGTTTTAACTGTCACTTATTCTTTGAGGCACTCTTCTGTTTTCACAGATGTCTGTGAAGAACAAGAATTTCAGGATGTATATTGCATACATTTCTCTGATATTAAATGGAACTATTGAACTAATTTTGTTGGAGCTGTGGTCATCCAGACAAATGAAGAGTTCTCCATATCGCTGACCTGTGCCTTGATGGAAAGGTTTTCAAGTGTAAAGAAATAGGTTATATATCTATTAAAGGTAACTCTCGATCTCCCCCACCCCAAACATTCATAGAGAAAGACTTGACAATAATATTGTTTATGAACGTTGTGTAGTGGTTCTTGTTGAAGATGACCATTGCCTAGCATGTTGGGAGAAAATGTTATTTGCCAGTTATTAACCACTGTTTTTGCTGCACACCGGCATTGAATGCTTCATTTGTTATGGAGTTGAGAATGGAAATGAATATTGTACAATCAACAAACAGACTTACTTCTGACCTTAAGATGAAAGGAAGGAAAATCATTGATGAAACAGCTGCAAGTGTTTGGGCGTACGAAACTGCATTAAGGAATTCCTGTAGTACTGTCCTGGAACTGGAATGATGGACTTCCTAAAGCCACAGGTACTAAGCTCCATGTAGACACCCAGGAGTCTCTTAAAAGACCCTATCGTTTCCGCCTCCACCACCGCCACCAGCCCATTCCACGCACTCACCACTCTCTGCATAAAAAACTTATCCCTGACATCTCCTCTGTACCTACTTCCAAGCACTTTAAAACTATGCCCTCTCGTGCCAGCCATTTCAGCCCTGGGGATCACTATCCACACGATCAATGCCTCTCATTATCTTGTACACCTCTATCAAGTCACCTCTCATCCTCTGTCGCTTCAAGGAGAAAAGGCCGAGTTCACTCAGCTTATTCTCATAAGGCATGCTCCCCAATCCAGGCAACATCCTTGTAAATCTCCTCTGCACCCTTTCTATGGTTTCCACGTCCTTCCTATAGTGAGGCAACCAGAATTGAGCACAGTACTCCAAGTGGGGTCTGACCAGGGTCCTATATAGCTGCAACATTACGTTAAACTGAATCCCATGATTGATGAAGGCCAATGCACCACATGCCTTCTTAACCACAGAGTCAACCTGCGTAGCAGCTTTGAGTGTCCTATGGACTCGGACCCCAAGACCCCGCTGATCCTCCACAATGCCAAGAGTCTCACCATTAATACTATATTCTCCCATCATATTTGACCTACCAAAATGAACCACCTCAAGCTTATCTGGGTTGAACTCCATCTGCCACTTTTCAGCCCAGTTTTAGAAAACATAGAAAATAGGTGCAGGAGTAGGCCATTTGGCCCTTCGAGCCTGCCCCGCCATTTATTATGATCATGGCTGATCATCCAACTCAGAACCCTGCACCAGCCTTCCCTCCATACCCTCTGATCCCCCTAGCCACAAGGGCCATATCTAACTCCCTCTTAAATATAGCCAATGAACTGTTTCCTGTGGCAGAGAATTCCACAGATTCACCACTCTCTGTGTGAAGAAGTTTTTCCTAATCTCAGTCCTAAAAGGCTTCACCTTTATCCTCAAACTGTGACCCCTCGCTCTGGACCTCCCCAACATCGGGAACAATCTTCCTGCATCTAGCCTGTCCAATCCCTTTAGGATTTTATACATTTCAGTCAGATCCCCCCTCAATCTTCTAAATTCCAACAAGTACAAGCCTAGTTCATAGAAACATAGAAAATAGGTGTAGGAGTAGGCCATTCGGCCCTTCGAGCCTGCACCACCATTTATTATGATCATGGCTGATCATCCAACTCAGAACCCTGCCCCAGCCTTCCCTCCATACCCCCTGATCCCCGTAGCCACAAGGGCCATATCTAACTCCCTCTTAAATATAGCCAATGAACTGGCCTCAACTGTTTCCTGTGGCAGAGAATTCCACAGATTCACCACTCTCTGTGTGAAGAAGCTTTTCCTAATCTCGGTCCTAAAAGGCTTCTCCTTTATCCTCAAACTGTGACCCCTCGTTCTGGACTTCCCAAACATCGGGAACAATCTTCCTGCACCTAGCCTGTCCAATCCCTTTAGGATTTTATATGTTTCAATCAGATCACCCCCCAATCTTCTAAATTCCAACGAGTACAAGCCCAGTTCATCCAGTCATTCTTCATATGAAAGTCCTGCCATCCCAGGAATCAATCTGGTGAACCTTCTTTGTACTCCCTCTATGGCAAGGATGTCTTTCCTCAGATTAGGGGACCAAAACTGCACACAATACTCCAGGTGTGGTCTCACCAAGGCCTTGTACAACTGCAGTAGTACCTCCCTGCTCCTGTACTCGAATCCTCTTGCTATAAATGCCAGCATACCATTCGCCTTTTTCACCGCCTGATGTACCTGCATGCCCACTTTCAATGACTGGTGTATAATGACACCCAGGTCTCGTTGCACCTCCCCTTTTCCTAATCGGCCACCATTCAGATAATAATCTGCTTTTCTATTTTTGCCAGCAAAGTGATAACTTCACATTTATCCACATTAAATTGCATCTGCCATGAATTTGCCCACTCACCCAACCTATCCAAGTCACCCTGCATCCTCTTAGCATCCTCCTCACAGCTAACACTGCCACCCAGCTTCGTGTCATCTGCAAACTTGGAGATGTTGCATTTAATTCCCTCATCCAAGTCATTAATATATATTGTAAACAACTGGGGTCCCAGCACTGAGCCTTGCGGTACCCCACTAGTCACTGCCTGCCATTCTGAAAACGTCCCGTTTATTCCCACTCTTTGCTTCCTGTATGCTAACCAATTCTCTATCCACATCAATACCTTACCCCCAATACCGTGTGCTTTAAGTTTGCACACTAATCTCCTGTGTGGGACCTTGTCAAAAGCCTTTTGAAAATCCAAATATACCACATCCACTGGTTCTCCCCTATCCACTCTACTACTTACATCCTCAAAAAATTCTATGAGATTCGTCAGACATGATTTTCCTTTCACAAATCCATGCTGACTTTGTCCGATGATTTCACCGCTTTCCAAATGTGCTGTTATCACATCTTTGATAACTGACTCCAGCAGTTTCTCCACCACCAACGTTAGGCTAACCGGTCTATAATTCCCCGGTTTCTCTCTCCCTCCTTTTTTAAAAAATGGGGTTACGTTAGCCACCCTCCAATTCTCAGGAACTAGTCCAGAATCTAACGAGTTTTGAAAAATTATCACTAATGCATCCACTATTTCTTGGGCTACTTCCTTAAGCACTCTGGGATGCAGACCATCTGGCCCTGGGGATTTATCTGCCTTTAATCCCTTCAATTTACCCAACACCACTTCCCTACTAACATGTATTTCGCTCAGTACCTCCATCTCACTGGACCCTCTGTCCCCTACTATTTCTGGAAGATTATTTATGTCCTCCTTAGTGAAGACAGAACCAAAGTAATTATTCAATTGGTCTGCCATGTCCTTGCTCCCCATAATCAATTCACCTGTTTCTGTCTGTAGGGGACCTACATTTGTCTTTACCAGTCTTTTCCTTTTAACATTTCTATAAAAGCTTTTACAGTCAGTTTTTATGTTCCCTGCCAGTTTTCTCTCATAATCTTTTTTCCCCTTCCTAATTAAGCACTTTGTCCTCCTCTGCTGAACTCTGAATTTCTCCCATTCCTCAGGTGAGCCACTTTTTCTGGCTAATTTCTTTGGAATTGATACTATCCCTAATTTCTCTTTGTCAGCCACGGGTGCACTACCTTCCTTGATTTATTCTTTTGCCAAACTGGGATGAACAATTGTTGTAGTTCATCCATACAATCTTTAAATGCTTGCCATTGCATATCCACCGTCAATCCTCTTAAGCGTCATTTGCCAGTCTATCTTAGCTAATTCATGTCTCATACCTTCAAAGTTACCCCTCTTTAAGTTCAGAACCTTTGTTTCTGAATTAACTATGTCACTCTCCATCTTAATGAAGAATTCCACCATATTATGGTCACTCTTACCCAAGGGGCCTCTCACGACAAGATTGCTAATTAACCCTTCCTCATTGCTCAAAACCCAGTCTAGAATAGCCTGCTCTCTAGTTGGTTCCTCGACATGTTGGTTCAAAAAACCATCCCGCATACATTCCAAGAAGTCCTCTTCCTCAGCACCTTTACCAATTTGGTTCACCCAATCTACATGTAGATTGAAGTCACCCATTATAACTGCTGTTCCTTTATTGCACACATTTCTAATTTCCTGTTTAATACCATCCCCGACCTCACTACTACTATTAGGTGGCCTGTACACAACTCCCACCAGCGTTTTCTGCCCCTTAGTGTTATACAGCTCTACCCATATCGATTCCACATCTTCCCGGTTTATGTCCTTCCTTTCTATTGCGTTAATCTCCTCTTTAACCAGCAACACCACCCCACCTCCTTTTCTTTCATGTCTATCCCTCCTGAATATTGAATATCCCTGAACGTTGAGCTCCCATCCTTGGTCACCCTGGAGCCATGTCTCTGTGATCCCAACTATATCATAATCATTAATAACAATCTGCACTTTCAATTCATCCACCTTGTTACGAATGCTCCTGACATTGACACACAAAGCCTTCCTATCAATGTCCCACTGTAACCTCTGACAGCCCGCCACACTATCCACAACACCCCCAACCTTTGTGTCATCAGCAAATTTACTAACTCATCTCTCCACTTCCTCATCCAGGTCATATATAAAAATCACAAAGGGTAGGGGTCCCAGAACAGATACCTGAGGCACACCACTAGTCACCGGCCTCCATGCAGAATATGACCTGCCTACAACCACTCTGCCTTCTGTGGGCAAACCAGTTCTGGATCCACGAAGCAATGTTCCCTTGGATCCCATGCCTCCTTACTTTCTCAATAAACCTTGCATGGGGTACCTTATCAAAAGCCTTGCTAAAATCCATCTACACTACATTTACGGCTCTACCTTCATCAATGTGCTTAGTCACATTCATGAGTAGAAATGAATTCTATAAACTTATGTGGGATACTGCTTCAAGAGCAAGTATCATATGAACTTTTAATATTTTTTTCTCAAAATGTAATTATTTTGAAACAAGTGTAAAGCAATTTTTTTTAATGGGAAGTCAATTCAAAACACTTTTGAGGGCTTAACCACTCATTTCAACTGCACAATGACTGTACACTACTTATGGAGATACACAGCAGTCACTTTCTGCTGTGCTGGGAAATCTGGTGTTGAACATGTGCTGGGTTAGACTATCTGCAGCTTGGATGGACAGGAACAATTTCTAGTGAAATCAAGAGGTCTATGGTTCTTCATGATAATAATTGAATTTTTAATGTTTTCATAAGTGAGGTTGAAATAAAAACAGTATGATAATTTTAATTGGAGCTGATCATCTTTGAATGTTTGTAAACACCACTGACCTTTGGTAGCTCAGACCCTATAAGCTTGGAGTTTTGTGGCTCAGCACATCAGGGGAATGGGGTAGGGAGAAGGGAAGCAAGGAGACAAGTGACCACAAGGTCTCTGTGCTCTGTAGACTTCATCAATCAGGGACTAGTTTCAGGGTTGGGGCTGGAATGTCTCAGTCACCTTTGCATGAAGATATTGGACATAGTTGTTCCACATTATGCTTTTCAGAGAGACAGGAGCAATTCATTTTCTATATAGTAAGAACCAAACACTGGTTAATAACCAGCCACCCCTTAGAACTTCATAGCTCTGGGTAGAACAGCACCTACGGGTGGCCAGATCTATCCTTGAGTGAAGGGAGTCTCCACTGATGACTAATGAAATTCACTGCCTGGCACTTAGCGTGAGTGGTGCAGATAAAATGCAAGTGCGGGTCTGTTGAGTCTCAGAGGTTCACTCATTACCAAGGTGAATCAGACAGAACAGTCCTGCAGCTCTATTTGACTTTGTGCATTAGTTTTGGACAGAGTTTTATTGATTGAAGAATAAGCTGAACAGCACTTAGAAGAGAAACCTGGAAGCAATGGCAATCTTTATAGACAATAGACAATAGGTGCAGGAGTAGGCCATTTGGCCCTTGGAGCCAGCACCACCATTCACTGTGATCATGGCTGATCATCCACAATCAGTATCCAGTTCCTGCCTTATCCCCATAACCTTTGATTCCACAATCTTTAAGAGCTCTATCCATCTCTTTCTTGAAAGCATCCAGAGACTTGGCCTCCACAGCCTTCTGGGGCAGAGCATTCCATATATCCACCACTCTCTGGGTGAAAAAGTTTTTTTTTACTGTTTTTAAAAAAAAGCCTTCTTAGCTTTGTTGATTTTTTTTTAAATGAAAAGTGTCCATTTCAGTTGTGCATGAGAAAGTTTATACATCAATAAATGTTACTTATCTCATGAGAGCTTAGTAAGAATTTTACTGGAAATACAACAATTTATATGCAATAACACTCAGTTGTCTGGCCAGTAACAAATGATTGACACAAACAACAAATGATTGATACAGGTTAGTGAATATTTTTGGCAGCTGTATGCAGCTTATTGCAAAAGTCACTTCCTATTTAAAAAATAATCACTCAAAATAAAACAGCTATTGACCTAGGCAAAAAGCATCCTCTCAAAATTGGGGTCTTATATTCTGATATAAAGTATACCAAGGTTTTCAACACAAATGCATCTTGAATCTTATTTAAAACTGTGACAAGGTCAGTAACATCATTTGTAAAGCCCATTTTAATCTTGGGACTTTCATATGCATCTGACACACTGAAAGTTGTTTATAGCCATCCCACCAGCTTGGCAAGAGTCCTACACATAATAATCGTATATGCTTATTTCCTCTTGTCACAAGTTAAATGATATGGTATAAAACAAAATTACTAATAAATCAGGATTTTCAAGCTTCTTTAATAACCTTCATATACAATATAATTTAGCAAAGCAGCTTGAGTTTGGAGAAGATGCAAGTGCTCTGCGGCTCTTCTCACCTTTGTTTGGCCCAGGACCTGGAGCCCCTTGATTGGAAGCAGGCATACGAACTGGTCCCTGCCCCACCATCATCAACGGTGGCACCTGATTTGAAGCCTTTTGTTGGAAAAAAAATAAGTGAGTCAACTACGAGACCAAGATAAACTTAAAGCAAATCGTGATTTACAAATGGCTTTTGCCTTCTCCCCTATCCTTTCCAGTCTGTAAAAGGTGTTGGCCCAAAATATCAACTGTTTATTCCCTTCCATAGATATTGTCTGACTTGCTGAGTTCCTCCAACATTTTGTGTGCATTGCTCAGGATTTCCAGCATCTGCAGAATCTCGTTTTACAAACAAGACTCAATAGACTTCATCTGACACGCAAATAGAAAAGAGATAACACTTCGTATATTACATACATCAATTTTTGTTAAATCCAACTTCATTGAATGATGAAAATTTATCACAGCAATAATTCATCTTCATGAAACATTAAGTCTTTCTCTTTCCATAGATGCTGCCCAACCAGAAGTTGCAGATGTTGAGTAGAAATTAAGTCACAGGATAGAGAGGGTCCCATAAAGGAAAGTTTATGGGGGTATATTTTAGCGATAGTGAAAAGACAAAAATGGGGGTCAAAAGAAAGGTGCACATCATGAATTCCAATCCTCAACATCTCAATTTACCTGCAAAAGGGAGCAGCAGAAACAGGGCTATTTAAACGTATGTGTATGTTTATGACTTTCTTCCAATTACTGGGCTCATGAGCTTCTCTCAGTTTCCTAGCAAGTCATGAGATTTTGGTAATCACATGTATTCCCTCCAAAAAGGTAAACAGATACATCAATATTTTTTATTTGAATAAAGAGAGCTCAAAAGCATACTTAAAATGCCTTGGACAATTTTTTACTCATATTTTTTACTGTTTCATTTTTAAAATTTAAAATATATTCAACTTGGGATTTTTTGAGCTAATCTATAAAACATTTTGCATTACGTTAAATCAAAATTCCATAATCTGTCAACAATTTACTAAAAATCAAAAAATAAAAATTCTGAGGCTGAAAAAGTACTCATCCCTTTGTAATTATTACACTAACTTTCGTCAGGTGCAATATATTACCTTGTCAACTTACTCAAATTGTTGATGTAGAAAATTGGAGAATCACCTCATAAGAATAAATACTCCCCTCTCTCTGTAAGGTCCAATAGTATTGTAGATGTTCATCGGACCAGACAAAAATGAAGACAAAAGAGCATTCAAGACAAGTCAGGGATATAACAGAGAAGCACAAATCTGGGAAAGGGTACAAGACCATCTCAAAGGCACTGAACATATCTTGGAGCTCATTGTGAAAAAGTGGGAAAAATGAAACCACAGCCACACTGCCTAGGTCAGGCTGCCCCTTTAAACTTAGTCGCCAGAAAAGAATGACACTTATAAGTGTGGCTACTGTGATAACAACAATCACTCTGAGTGAACTGCAGAAGTCAGTGGCTGCAAATGGAGATGAAGTTCATGGCTCCACGATCTCTGTGGCCTTGCACAAAAAGGGTATTTACGGAAGGTTAGCAAGGAGGCAGCGCTGGCTAAAAAAAGCATATTCTTGCCCTGAATGACTTTGCAAAGCATTACTTAGAAGATACTGTAGAGATGTGGAAGGTGGTCTTGTGGTTGGACAAGACTAAAATGGAACTTTTTGATCTCAACACTAAGCAGTACATGCAGCGTAAACTTAATACTGAGAATCAACCAGATAACACCATCCCTACTGTAAAGTATGGTGGAGGTAGCATCATGCTATGGGGATGCTTTTCAGCAGAATGGACTGGAAATCTGATCAGGATTGATGGGAAGGTGAATGTTGCTTAATACAGAGAGAGCAACACACATCAAAGTTGCTGGTGAACGCAGCAGGCCAGGCAGCATCTCTAGGAAGAGGTACAGTCGACGTTTCAGGTCGAGACCCTTCGTCAGGACTAACTAAAGGAAGAGTTAGTAAGAGATTTGAAAGTGGGAGGGGGAGGGGGAGATCCAAAATAATAGGAGAAGACAGGACGGGGAGGGATGGAGCCAAGAGCTGGATAGGTGATTGGCAAAGGGAATATGAGAGGATCATGGGGACAGGAGGTCCGGGGAGAAAGACGGGGGGGTGGGGAAGAGAGGGCGGATACCTCCTCTTATTTACCCCTCGATCGTGACCCCACTAAGGAGCACCAGGCCATTGTCTCCCACACCATCACCGACTTTATCTGCTCAGGGGATCTCCCATCCACTGCTACCAACCTTATAGTTCCCACACCCCGCACTTCCCGTTTCTACCTCCTACACAAGAGCCACAAACCTGCCTGTCCTGGCAGACCTATTGTCTCAGCTTGCTCCTGCCCCACCGAACTCGTTTCTGCATACCTCGACACGGTTTTATCCCCCCTTGTTTAATCCCTTCCTACCTATGTTCGTGACACTTCTCACGCTCTTAAACTTTTCGATGATTTTAAGTTCCCTGGCCCCCACTGCTTTATTTTCACCATGGATGTCCAGTCCCTTTATACTTCCATCCCCCATCAGGAAGGTCTCAAAGCTCTCCGCTTCTTTTTGGATTCCAGACCCAATCAGTTCCCCTCTACCACCACTCTGCTCTGTCTAGCGGAATTAGTCCTTACTCTTAGTAACTTCTCCTTTGGCTCCTCCCACTTCCTCTAAACTAAAGGTGTAGCTATGGGCACCCGTATGGGTCCTAGCTATGCCTGCCTTTTTGTTGGCTTTGTGGAACAATCTATGTTCCAAACCTATTGTGGTATCTGTCCCCCACTTTTCCTTCGCTACATCGACGACTGCATTGGCGCTGCTTCCTGCACGTATGCTGAGCTCGTTGACTTTATTAACTTTGCCTCCAACTTTCACCCTGCCCTCAAGTTTACCTGGTCCATTTCCGACACCGCCCTCCCCTTTCTAGATCTTTCTGTCTCTGTCTCTGGAGACAGCTTATCCACTGATGTCTACTATAAGCCTACTGACTCTCACAGCTATCTGGACTATTCCTCTTCTCACCCTGTCTCTTGCAAAAATGCCATCCCCTTCTCGCAATTCCTCCGTCTCCGCCGCATCTGCTCTCAGGATGAGGCTTTTCATTCCAGGACGAGGGAGATGTCCTCCTTTTTTAAAGAAAGGGGCTTCCCTTCCTCCACTATCAACTCTGCTCTCAAACGCATCTCCCCCATTTCACGCACATCTGCTCTCACTCCATCCTCCCGCCACCCCACTAGGAATAGGGTTCCCCTGGTCCTCACCTACCACTCCACCAGCCTCCGGGTCCAACATATTATTCTCCGTAACTTCTGCCACCTCCAACGGGATCCCACCACTAAGCACATCTTTCCCTCCCGCCCCCCTCTGCTTTCCGCAGGGATCGCTCCCTACGCGACACCCTTGT
The DNA here is from genome assembly GCF_963921235.1 of Mobula hypostoma. NCBI lineage: Eukaryota > Metazoa > Chordata > Chondrichthyes > Myliobatiformes > Myliobatidae > Mobula > Mobula hypostoma. The sequence goes on along the minus strand of NC_086100.1, from coordinate 95,437,303 downwards.
CCATTCATCCCCCCCATCGCTCCCCACTGATCTCCCTCCTGGCACTTATCCTTGTAAGTGGAACAAGTGCTACACATACCCTTACACTTCCTCCCTTACCACCATTCAGGGCCCCAGACAGTCCTTCCAGATGAGGCGACACTTCACCTGTGAGTCGGCTGGGGTGATATACTGTGTCCGGTGCTCCCGATGTGGCCTTCTATATATTGGCAAGACCCGACGCAGACTGGGAGACCGCTTTGCTGAACACCTGCGCTCTGTCCGCCAGAGAAAGCAGGATCTCCCAGTGGCCACACATTTTAATTCCACATCCCATTCCCATTCTGACATGTCTATCCACGGCCTCCTCTACTGTAAAGATGAAGCCACACTCAGGTTGGAGGAACAACACGTTATATTCCGTCTGGGTAGCTTCCAACCTGATGGCATGAACATCGACTTCTCTAACTTCCGCTAATGCCCCACCTCCCCCTTGTACCCCATCCGTTATTTATTTTTATACACACATTCTTTCTCTCACTCTCCTTTTTCTCCCTCTGTCCCCCTGACTATACCCCTTACCCATCCTCTGGTTTCCTCCCCCGCCTTGTCTTTCTCCCTGGGCCTCTTGTCCCATGATCCTCTCATATCCCTTTTGCCAATCACCTGTCCAGCTCTTGGCTCCATCCCTCCCCCTCCTGTCTTCTCCTATCATTTTGGATCTCCCCCTCCCCCTCCCACTTTCAAATCTCTTACTAACTCTTCCTTCAGTTAGTCCTGACGAAGGGTCTCGGCCTGAAACGTCGACTGTACCTCTTCCTAGAGATGCTGCCTGGCCTGCAGCGTTCACCAGCAACTTTGATGTGTGTTGCTTGAATTTCCAGCATCTGCAGAATTCCTGTTGCGTTAATACAGAGAGATCCTGGATAAAAACCTGCTAGCCAGGTGGAAGCAGGTCAAGGGCCCAAAGCACATCGTCAGCAACCATGGAGTGGCTTCAGATGAAGAAAATTGATGTCCTTGAGTGGCCCAGAGTCCTGACCTTAACACAATCGAACATCCCTGACAAGACCTCAAGACTACTGTCCATTGCCTGTCCCCAACTAACCTGGCACAGCTTGAGCAATTTTGCAAAGAGGAATGGGCAAATTTTGCTCCATCACATTGAGCAAAGCTAATAGAGACTTATCCAAAAAGACTACTGGCTGTCATCACTGCAAGAGATGATTCAACAAAGTTGAATTAAAAGAGGATGAATACTTTTGAAGTGCTGACATTTCAGTTTTCTGAATTTTTAGTTTTACATGCTTTAGCATTTTCTCTATTTTCCTGGGGGGCTCTACTTGGAAAAAAAATCGTGCGGTAGATAAATAGAAATTCGCAATTAAAATGATCAAAATCCCTGGTTGAAATACACATCTATGTAAACAAAGGATTCGGGGCTGAATACTTTTATAAGGCATTGTATTCTTCCATTAATGCATGAAGTACAGTGATGTTACATCACATATTCCCTGGATTCTATGGTGTTGTGACAACAGGAATCAGTACAATAGATTCATTCTGGCTTACAGAACTTATTAGATTCAGCATTATCTATCCAGAGTACCCTGTTATACCTTCCAAAAGGATGAAACTACTAGAACCCTCAAGATTATTGAGAGCTCACATTTTGCATCTTTAGGGAGAGGTCCAATAACATCCGAATATTGGCAAGGTTGGAATCTTATACACAAGTCACAGTCTTGTCAGAGTTGAAGGGCAGCAAACAACTTAGAGGACATTACAAAGAAACACTAGACCATAAAAGAATTCAATGAGAATGGAAATTTTAACATGGACCTATTGCTCAGCTGGGAACTGAAGATGATAACAGAATGGGGCTGAGTATGGGTTAAGACAGGGCAGCATAGTGGTGAATGAACTGGAGCATACAGATATCATCAAAGCTAGCCAGGAGTGTTTTGAACAGTCATTATAGCCATTCTATTAGCAATACTATAGCACATAACCTCTCTCTGTGAACCAAGACTTTTGATGATGTGGCTATCTGCACCTCTTCCAATACTATCATAGGATCTTTACCATTAATCAGAACTAATCTGCTTGATCAATACATGATCACAGTCAAGACGTCAATAAAACACTTCCACAATTTTTCAATAAAATTTGTTGACAGACTATCAATCTACATCATAATATGAATTTTGATGTAAAACTTTTTGACTGATTTGCTAACTGATTTACTATTCACAACATACAGATATGTTGCAGGAAATTAAATTTTCTATCAAAAAAGAAATGTGCACTCTGAAACAAATCATGACACCATATAGTAGTGTGTAGAGCAATTACTGAAGTTTACTCTAGTTATCCGGAGGCCTGCGCTAATGATCCAGAAATAAAAGTTCAAATCCCACCTGAGAAGCTGAGAAATTTATAATTTAGTTCAGCAAAAAAGCTTGATTAGTACTGGTGAAACTACAAAATTGTTGTAAATTCCCATTTTACTCACTACTACCTTTTAGGGAAGAAATGTGACTTCAGACCTGAAGAAATATGAATGAAGTTATGGGTAAGGGTTTAGAATTGCCACACATCTCACAGATATAGGCAGACAAAAACACTGGCCTTGCATACAACACATACATCACTTAAATAATAGTGAACTAGATTGAGAAATGGTGTGTTGAACCATCCGCTCTCAGCCATGTGTTTGAAATTGTAAACCTCAAAAGGTAAGGCAAAAGCTCTGTGATGTCCATCTGGCCAACTTCAAAGAAGTTTCTACATACTTCAAACACGTGCACTGCTCTTGGTATGAAACAGATGGCAGTATTCATCTCTGAGCCAAAATATTAAGGTTTCATGCTTCTCTGTATAGATCCTAAATACAAGAGGCCTATATTTAATGCATGGTGATTCTTTAAAGCAGATGTAATTCACTGAGATCAAGGGCTGTCTTAAAGTTTACTGAATGCATCTGAGTTACAGATTGGCTTACTGCATTTTCTAAGATCGTTCTACATTCAATGCAGGTTCTTCCAGCTGAGATAGTTCCTCAGAGATGCGGACCTCTTAGTCGTTAATTTTAATGCAATGTTGGAATACTCCTGCAAATATTAAAGCCGTTTGCACATGACAGACCAGAATATTAGGGTAAAATGTTAAAGCCCTATTTCTAATATATTTAGAAGCTGTCATTAAAATGAATATTTATTCCAAGAAACTGCTGGAAATCTGGAATAACACAAACAAAACACTGGAGAACTTCAGCAGGTCAGGCAGTATTTATGGAGGAAAATGAACAATCAATATTTTTGGTTGAAACCCTTCATCGCAACTGGAAGGACAAAGTGAAAGGAGAGAAGGAGAGAAGCATGAGCTCGCTGGTGATAGGTGAATCCAGGTGACAGGGTGGGGGGGGGTGGGTTGGCAGGTAGGAAGATGGAGGAGCGAGTGACGTGAGAAGCTGGAAGGTGGTAGGCGAGGGAAAGGACTGAAAAATAACGAATCTGATAGGGAGGACAGTAGATCATGAAAAAATAGAGTAAAGGAAGTGGGGAACCAAAGAAAAATGAAGGTAATGGGTACGTCTCATTAGGATGGGAAGGAAAAAAAAAAGAGTAGAGGAGCCAGAGGAGTGTGTGAAAACAAAGGAAGGGGGGAGGAAGAGAAGGGGTTACAGAGGGGAGTGATTACCGGACGTTAGTGACCTCCGTTGACACTATTAGGTTGGAGACTACCAATACAGAATTTATTCCAAGAATGACCTTTACTTCAGCACAGTAACATTGTTCTAAAGCATGGCAACATAAGCTTTTACTTTGCAAATACATTCAATAGTTCAGAAAGACAGGGATTCTGTGTATAACCAAATACATTCATCATGGCTGCCTCACTGAAACAGGCTCTGGTACTTTTTCTGCATTTGAGTCTCTGCAACTGACATTCCATTACATCAATCATGCTGCCAATATTTAGCATTTTGGGGGTGAACAGCTGAAAATTAGCAATGGAAATATGATTCAGCAAAACACCAGCAAAGGGATTAGTGATTTCAATTATCCAGATTGAAGAAAGTTTATTTAAAATCTCCATAACATTTTGAATTATCACAAGTGTACAACAATTCAACTGAAACATAAATGCAAGCTTCCTTGGATCTTCAGTTACTTTGCACAGTGTATGGATATAACTACTGTCTATTGTGGGACACCTAGTATTCACAGAATGGCTCACCTGATTAAATGGCATTCTGGGTCCATCACCCAGCAATGATGGTTTAGTTGGCTGTTGAAAGGAAGCTGCTTGATGAGGTGGCCCTTGAGTGTTTGAAGCACCCTGCTGAGAATGTGGTGGTCCTCCTGCTGCACACTGTGGCCCTTGAGGCCCCTGTGGTCCTTGCATGCTCTGGGGATGTCCTTGCATTCCCTGGGGATGTCCTTGCATTCCCTGTGGAGGTCCCTGCAGTGGAGGGCCTTGGATTCCTCTTGGACCAGATGGCCCTTGCATTCCTTGTCCCACAGGTAATCCTTGGGGCCCTTGATGTCCTTGTGAACCTGGATGACCTTGGGGTCCTAAACCTTGCTGAACATGGGGTCCTTGCTGTCCTTGTGGCCCAGGGTGATTTTGGGGACCTGGAAAACCTTGTGATGCATGTGGCCCTGGGTGACCCTGGGGTCCTGGGTAACCCTGGGGTCCTGGATGGCCTCCTGGACCATGAATTCCTTGTGGTCCTGCGTGTCCTTGGGGTCCCATTAATCCTTGAGACCCAACAGGTCCCTGCATTAGTGGAGGGACTTGAGGACCCATTTGTCCTGGAGGTGCTGGTGCTCTAAAATTGCCTTGTGGTCCTGAGGGTCCAACAGGCATGTTCATCTGCATCTGTTGAGGTGGATGTGCCTGCTGAAATCCTTGTGGACCCTGTGGAATAAACCCTTGTCCCGGAAATGCCTGTGGTGCCAAAGAAGGACCTTGCTGTTGCTGTTGCTGCTGCTGCTGAACTTGTTCCGCCTGTTTCTGTGCCATCCTCTCAATCTTCAGTTGCTATGATGAAGAAAAGAGAAGCTTATTTACAATTTATAAATGTATCACAATTTTTAAGTGTATCACAGTCTATCAAAGAAATCTAGTGAATAATATCGTTCGTTGTGGCAATCTTTAAGGGGATTGTATAATGTAGAGCTTGAAACGCTATCAGACAATGCTATTTTTTATCTTCTGATTCCAACCGCAATGGGCACTTCTTTAATTGCCATTATTTTATAGTGAACACAATGTAAACAACAATGACAGAATTGCAATTATTGAAATAAATCTACAATGTAAAAAGGTTTTTGGCCCTGACGAGAGATATCCAGATTATTGCCTCAGTTCATCAGCTGAATTTGCTGTTTGTTAATCTTAAATTAGTAAAAGAGCTATAAATGGCCTCAAAGACCCTGGAAGGAAGGGTTCACCACAATGGCGATCTATTACCCCTGGAAGTGTAGATCTGTGAGAAACGAGTGGGGGCTCAAAGTTCATGTCCCCTGCCTGTGGCTACATCAATTGCAAATGTGGTCAACATTGACACATGCAGAACAGCTATCGTGTATTTGTCTCAAGGAACGCCTGAAGTTTCAGAGCACAATAAAATGTGTTTAGCTGCTGGATTCTGATATGATTTCCTAATGGGAATTGCACACCATCCAGGGCAATAAGCCTTTCTATCCTGACCAACCAAGACTACAAAACCATTCTGCGCAGATACAACATGCATGAGGTAACATCCTGATTTGCAATAACAATGCCTTCATGGTTCATGCCGCATTTTATTTATTTCATATATTGGATCAAACATTTAATTGATCTGTTTTTAAATATTAAACAGGGCAAAAATTACCAAAAACAACATGGCAACACATCTAAAAGTTGTAAACTCCTTGTTAGCTGGAAACTGTGATTGACAACAGGTTACAAGCTATCCAGATTAAAAGGATTTAGACAACGAAGGAGCTCTCTAACCTCCAGGAGCAATGGATTGGTGTACTGGAGGGCAGCCATCTCCTGTTCAATTTCTGCTTGAGATTTCTTCTTTTCATCCTTTTTCTTCTCCTCTGCTCTCTCAATCTTTGGCTCCTCAACAGGGACTGTGAGAACCTTATTCTGAGACCATGCCTGTCAGTAAAATGAGAACATTATTACATAAATTGATACATCTCTCCCATCTTCAAACTTCCCACCACCACCCCATCACTTTGAATTCCACCATTTTACCTCACTCAATTGACAAGAAGTTTTGTTCATTGTTGTACAAGCATGGTGTCACTTGTCTATCTGGAGCTATAAATATGAACTGCCATTAATACATAAAAGCTGAAAGATGTGTGTAGTTCTTAGCTTGGTAAGGAAGTGTCCTATATTTTCTCTCATTTCTAGTATATACATCATCTCTCATGTTTCATATCATATTTGGACTAGCTTCAAAATAATTTCTGTACTGAAGTGCTTTGAAACATCCTCAGCACATGAAAAGTGTTCCTTTCACGCCCCCCCCCCACTCCCTGCTTATTGGAAATACTCTTCATGCCAATTGGCATTCCCCCCACCGCCCGCCCGCTTCCATTTATTGAATATACTCTTCCTCTCACGTGGCATTCTTGTGAATGGTGAAAACTGTACAGGAATAGGATTCTATGAACCATAGCAGTATTCAAATATAATAGGCAACTTTCATGTTCAAAGAGGCCCTTTTTTTTAAATCCAAGAAACTAAATTCTCAGCAGAAATTGCCATGGGTCAATCAAATTTCATTTCTCTCCTTCCTACAAACACTAGGGCATCAAACTCCCATTGCACTGCAAGTAATTTGGCTAAATCAGCACTAAGCAAATATTAAATCTAGATACTCCCCACCCATCAAGCTCAGTGTCACTGTCAACTGTGTACAGTTCCTTGCAAGTCAACCTACATAGGAATGAAGTGTACTGGATTTGACAAACCTGTTGAAACTGTACGGGAATGGGCTTTGCATAAGGGACTTTCTTCTGTATTACTTTCTTTTGATCCTTTAACATCACTTCATCCATGCCCCAATCCAATCCTGGGATTGCCATCTCCACTTCATTCACCTCTTCCTTGTCTGTAAACAAATCAAGCTTTATAAGGCCATGAAGCTAGGCAGAGTATTTTCAAAATATTTATGGAGTGACTCATTTCGCATACCACAAATGCAGCCAAAATCTATTTAAATGGAAAAACTGCTAGAATATTGCAAAGCAGTTACCTCCTTCAGTAATTAAATTATTATTTGGGTTACCAATTAATGACAGCATGATTAGCACAGTTGCAAATTGACATAATTTCTTTAAATGCTAGTGAAAGAAAGGCAAGTTTTAAAACAAATTCAAGATTTCCACAATGCCAAACTCATATTTCCTCTAAATCCTGGCTGTCATTTTGTTGCTGATGCAAACCAACATCCTCCCCACCAGAAGTTATAGATTTCAACTCCATCTGCCACGACACTGTCTCAAATTTTCATTTCTCAGCCATGTTACGACACCCCACCACAAAATGGCTGTTGTTCAGTCATGCTCTAGGTGTCAAGATCTCAGAGGATCTATACCGGGATCAACATATTTACACAATCACAATGAAGGTATGCCTGTGGCTATACTCCATTAGGAATTCAAGTAGATTTAGTATGACTACAACACATTTCTACAGATGTTCTGTAGAGACCATTCTAACCTGTTGCATTACTACCTGGTACGGAAATGCCAATGCACAAGAGGCCTCAAAGGATTGTGAACTCGAGCCATCTTCAGCATGGGCACAGCTTCCTACTATTCAGAATATCTTCAAAAGGCAGTACCTCAAGACAGTGGCATCCATCTTTAAGGACCCTCACCATCAGGGACATCCCCTCTTCTGATTACTACCATCAGGGAGGATGTACAAGAGACCGAAGACCCACACTCAATGTTATAGCAGCAGCTTCTTTCCCTCTGCTATCAGGTTTCTGAATTGTCCATGAACTCATGAACACTATCTCGCCCTCTCTCTTTTGTGCTACTTACTTATTTTTCATTGTAGCTTATAGCAATTTCTTATGCCTGCACTTTACTGCTGCAGGAACAGGAAATTTCACAATATGTCAGTAACAATAAACTTGAATCTGAATGCATGCAGTCTTGTTCCCAGGGTTGGGGAATCAAGATATTTACGGTGACAGGGGAGAAATTTAATAGGAACTTAAGGTAACAACGTTTTCCACCCAGAGGGGTGGTCTGTACATGGAATGAGTAGCCAGAGGAAGTGGTTGAGGCATTAAAATCATTTCAAAAGTATTTGGATAGGTACATGGATAGTAAAGGTATTTTTTATGTAGGGTTCTCAGTAATATTAACTGGACCGTTAACTGCTTATTATAAAATGAAGTGTTATAATGAAATGACTTCTTTGTAATGATAACTATGAGGAAATGTTCTCTGTTGCTGAAGTGTTTGGGTTATAGTTATAGATAACGGAGGAACTAACCAATGAAAGCTATGTTATGCTATCTTGTATGTGTATGCTGAGCTGGGGCTCATGGGTTTTTTCGGGAGGCGAGCGGAGAGGACGGATGTGTGGGGAACGGACAGCGGTTCCAGGGCGGCAGATACCAGGTCTCGACGGTTCGTATGGTGGCTGAGGTCTCGGAAGGACATTGTGGATGGAATCAGAGGCAAGAGCTCCAACGTATTAAAATATTATGTGCATGACTGATAAGTTTACTTATGCGGCGCCTTTTCTTTTAGTTGTTTCTACTAACCCCTCACCAGGAATTACTATAAAATATATTTCTTTATTCGCACTTTGTATATTGTTTGATATTTCTGTTGTGGCTGATATTTGGGTGCCTCACACTGTATCCGCACCAAAGCATTTGTACTGTTTGGCGGGGTCGACAGCTATTCACCCTAGGCAACGGGAGTCAGTTGGGGTCACAGACGTTACATTTAAAAAGAAGGACATGGGTAAAATCGCAGCCAGATGGGACTAGCTTAAATGGGAATTTTGGATCAGTTGAATTGAAGGGCCTGCTTCTGGATTGTATGACTCTAACTCTTGAACTCAGTGCCTTGACTACTAAAGGCAAACACACCATACGTCTTCTTTATCATCCTACCAATCTGCACAGCCACTTTCAGGGATCTATGGCCTTGGACTCTAAGACCTCTCTGTACATCAATACTGTTAAGGATCCTGCCATTAACTGTGTATTTGCTCTTTAACTTATCCACAACACCAGTAGTCTTGACCCATCAATCTATGAGCAAGCCAATTCTGAATCCAAGCGTCCAGGTCACTGTGGATAGAATGCATCTTCTTTACTGGATGAGCCTATCATGAGGTGGCACATAGCTCAAAGTTAATATAGTAAACTGCTAACTATTTCACAAGTTACAGTGACCTTCCCCCTCCTAAGGTAAGGATTTCATGTTGAATGCATCAACCACAGCTTTTCAGTTAATTCCAGACCATTTACTTAGTGTAACTTCTAAACTTAAATCAATTGCAGCTACTTTCTGACTACTAGGCCACAGCAAAACATGGTGAAGCTCATCCCCTGGCTGTTACCGTTAACTTCTTTGTAGACTACTTACTGGTCTGTTCCAGCTCCAAGGCTTGTTTCAACTGGTCTGGAATGCCCATCCCAGGAATACTGGATAGACTGTTTGGCTCAATGTCATCTGCGAAATTCCATAATAAACAAAACTTCAGGATATATACAGAGTTTCATCTTTATGTACTATTATACTTAAATGTTTCTTTCCACCATGACCACTATACTTGGACAAGAGGTATTATAAACTAGAGTAGACTTCTTCCATGATGGTTCACAATGGAGAAGAGGCATTCAGAACCTGGAGTCTCTTCACCGGGAGTGAAGAGGAATCCTATGAAAAAGGTGGAGGGAGTGTATACACCTTCCAAACTATGCCTCACCTGTTGTCATTTCTTGCTCCTCCTGTGAATTAATACGTCTCACATTGGTCTTGCCAATCACATAAGAGTACACAGACCAGTAGTGGAAGTTATTCTCAGCCCTGTGAAACTTTCTAAGAGGCTACAAAAATCTTTTGTGCTCTCTGAATTCCAGATATAACTGGATGAATCAGATTACAATCATACACAGAAACAATTATTGTGGAAAGACTGTGATACATTTTACATTAATATATTAGATTACATTGTAAATTAGAAATCAAATGTGAACTGCAATCACATTACAGTCTGGTTGCTTCTGCTATTTATTCCATTGTAAAACACTGCATAATGTATGCTACCAAGGCATATTCCTCACTTACCATACTCTCCCACTGCTTCATCCGACATTCCTGGAAGCAGGTTGAGATTGTAGCGATCTCTCATTTTATCTCCAGGTCTATTTCTCGTCCAGAATTTGCTGCAGATGGAAGTCACAGAGGACAGAGTTAGGGGAACTGACACAAAACAGAGATCCTCTAAGATTGTGTTGCCTGCCTGGTGCTAGGGTTAGGACATTGCTTCTAGGCTGGAGGAGAACTTCAGAAAGTGTGTAACTTGAGAGAGGGATAGGATTCAATGTAAGAACTAATAAAATAGCTAGGACTAGAAAGGAGCTTGGAAACAAAACTGGGTGATTATCTCTGGATTATTACCATCTGAAAATTGGCAAAGGATAAACAGGTTTAGAAAATTAACTTCATGGTTCAAAGTTTATTGTGATAAACAAGGGTTCAGATTCATGGGGCACTGGAACCAGTACCAGGAAATGAGAGTTCTACCAACAGGATGGATTTCACCTCAATTGCGCCAGGACAAGTATCCTGACGAACCGCATAAATAGGATTGTAGACAGAGCACTAAAATAAATAGGAAGAGGATTGGATCCAAGAGCATATGTTTTAATCATGAGGAAATGAGAGAGAAGTGGCACAGGATAGTGATGGGGAAATTGAGAAGCAAAGTGCAGCAGGCTGGGATAGAAAATATGCCTCAAAGAGCAATAGTGTTAGGAAAAACTGCAAAAAATCAAAGATCTAGTGTCTTTATTTCAATGCACACAGCAATAGATAGGCTGATACCACAGATAGCAACAAATTAGTATGATTAATAACAGGGATGCGGTTGTGGAGTCCAAAACAACAGGCCAAAGGGAAAGGAGGCAAGAGTATGTTGTTAAACAAGGATGGAATGAGAGTGATGCTGAGTCACTTTACAGAGCAGTGAATAGTAACGTTTGGTTTGGGTTGAAATCATGAAAGAATACATGGGTAGGAGTAGTCTATGGATTCCACAAATGTGACCTTCAATAAGGTACTACAGTTGCCATGGGTGATTTTAATTTACTTACTGATTGAACAAACCAAATTGACAAGATTATCTTACAGAATAAAATAATCTGTGGAATATGTATCAGAGATGTCTGCTTAAGATAGTATATTGCAGAATCAACCTGGGAACAAGCTATTTTAGATTTAGTGAGAAGTAATTAGGATGAAGTAATAAGAAATCTTGTGGTTAAAGATTTCCTGGGAAATATCGACCAAAATATGATAGAATTCTAGATGCGGTCTGAGGGTGAAGACCATGGCACCATAATCATGGTCTTGAACGTATTTAGAGCATTTATAAAGGTATGAAGGAGAGGTTGTCTAAGGTGGACTAAGAAAATAGGCTGAGAGAAGTAAATGAACAGCACAAGTATTCAAACCACTGGTCCCTAATGCTCAGCAAGGAACTTATCCCAATCAGAAGGATTCCATGAGAATGAGGCACAATCTGCACTTAACAAGAGGTCAAGAGTAATGCTAAATTGAAAATGTAGGAAATACGAAGTGGTGATTGTTGGTGAGAATCAATACTGGCACACCTGAGGGACGTATGCTTAGCCCAATGCTCTACACCCAAGACTGTGTAGCTAGGCATAACTCAAATGCCATCAATAAATTTGTGATGACACAACTATTGTTGGCAGAATTTCAAATGGTGATGAAAAGGCGTTCAGGAGCAAGATGTATCAACTATTTGACTGGTGTCACAGCAACAACCTTGGACTCGGTATCAGTGACCACAAAAATTGATTATGGACTTCAGAAAGGGTAAGACACACACCAGTCTTCCTAGAGGGATCAGAAGTGGAAAGAGTGAGTAATTTCAAGTTCCTGGCTGTCAGCATCTCTGAGGATCTATCCTGTGCCCAACATATCGAGGCAGTCACAAAAGAAGGCACAACACTGGCTATATTTCATTGGTATGTCAGTGAAGACACTCACAAATTTCTACAGATGTATCACGGAGAGCATTCTAACTGGCTGCATCAATGTTTGGTATAGTGGGGGTGGGGACACTGCAAAGATTCGTGGAGAGAGGCTGGCCGATGATGAACCAGGAGAACAAAGTGAACAGAGTGTAGTGCCTATCCCCTTAGTGAGATACGTCACTACCATTTACAGGTGGATCGGAGATCCTGACATCACAAAGTTCCTTTGAAAAAATGTTATTAATGATGGGTTGATAAATTTCAAAGTCATAAAAACATAACTATTTTTGGTGGGACGAGAGAGTAAGACTTTACTGCTAATGTTACAGGGTATGGTTTTCTGCACGAAGCAATGTGTTCTGCCGGTAGTGTTTGGATTCCTGTAAAAAGATAAAGGGATGCTTAGGAAATGTGGTGTCATCCAATCAGGACAGTGGAAATGGGAAAAGGTTCTGGAGAACGCTGGGGGAGAGATTTTGTGACGGACATTGAGTTGGGTCGAGGTCTTTGTCGGCAGGAGATGGAGAGAGAAGAAACTCGAGAGAACCGGCAGTAGGAATCCGGTGGGAATGTGAGATTCGTTGGGAGGAATTCTACCAGGAGTTGGCACTGTGAGTACATCGGACACAACAGATTTCGAAGATTTGAACTCCAACCTATGCCTACTTGACTGTTTAATTATGAAGGGCCCTTTTGTTTTTTTTTCTTTCTTTTCTTTCATAACTGTTTGTTTAAGCTTACATTCATAAATATACTTCCTTAATAATTGTACAGTCTGGATTCATCAACTGTATGGAGCCAGGTGAGCCTGCTACACAAGTAACAGCATGCTCTCCATATCGTACTGCCTTGGTTTGTGTACCGTATCATGTAGACAGTTACGATGCAAAAGCCTGACCAAAGAAGGGCCTCACTAAGAAAGGAGCTAAAGGGAGGTAGTCATCCCCAAAGTTACAGGAGGCAGGTACCTGGGTGGCCTGTAAGAGAGAAAACGAATAGGCAGGCAGTGCAGAGTACCCTGCGGCTGTTCTCCTCAATAATAAAAGGGAGGAAGTCCTGAAGACAGAATTTAGGGAGTTAGGTAGAAAGCTGAAAAGCAGGACCTCCAGTGTAGTGATCTCTACCACTCACCAGAAAGGGCAAGAATAGCAAGATATGACAGAAGAACCCGTGGCTGAGGAATTGGTGTAGGGGGCAAGGTTTCAAATATCTGTATTATTGGGATCTCTTCTGGTGAAAAGAACAGCTTATACCTGAACCAAGAGGGACCAATATCCTTGCAGGCATGTTTACTAGAATTGTTGGGGAGGGTTTAAACAAATTTGGCAAGGGTTTGGAAACCGGAGTGATAGGGCTGAAGATGAGGCAGCCGGTATACAAGTAGATGCACTGTGTAGTGGGACTGTGAGGAAGGACAAACAGGATGATAGGGCAAAACTGCAGTCTGTGGGATGAGTTGAAGTGCAACATGGGGGAAAAATTCAAAAGGGTGATGAATACAGGACTGAAGGTGTTATATTTGAATTCATGCAGTATGCAGAATCAGGTAGACGATCTTGTAAAGCAGTTACTTAGGCAGGTATAACGTTGTGGGCAGCACAGAGTCATGACTGAAAGAAAATCTTAGTTGGGAGCTTATCATCCACAGATCCACATTATATTGAAAGGATGGGCATGTAGGCAGAGGGGGTGGGATGGCTCCATTGGTACAGAATGAAATCAAATCCTTGGAAAGAGTTGACAGAGGATCAGAAGATGTAGAATCATTGTTGGTAGAGTTAAGAAACTACAAAAGTAAAAAGACCCTGTTGGGAGTTATACATAGGCCTCTGAACAGTAACCAGGATGTGAGCTACAAATTACAACAGTGATAGAAAATGCATGTCAAAAGTACAATGTTACGACAATCATGGGGGAATTTCAATATGCAGGTAATTGGGAAAATTAGGCAGTCACTGGATCCCAAGGGTGGTAATTTGTAAAATGTCTACAAGATGGCTTTATAGAGCAGCTTGTGGCTTAGCCCTCTAGGGAAATGGTAATTCTGGAAAAAACGGCAACCCAAAATGGATTGGGTGTTGTATAATGAACCAGATTTGAATACGGAGCTTAAGGTAGAGAAACCCTAAGGAGATAGTGATCATAATATGATAGAATTTACCCTGTATTTTGAGAGAGCAAAGATAAAGTCAGATGTATCAGTATTACAATGGAGTAAACAGAATCACAGAGGCACGAGAGGAGCTGGCCAAAGTTGATTGAAAGGGCACACTAGCATAGGTGATGGCAGAACAGCAACAGCTGTGAGTTTCTGGGGGTAATTTGCAAGGTACAAGATAGTGTTACGAGAATACACATAAAATTAAGATGTTTGCTGGCCTGGGCTAGCATCAGTGGCATCAGCAGTTGGTCTGCCACCTGCCCTCAGGGGAAGGAGAGATAAGGAACAATGGAGCAGCGTCTGGAGATGTGTAATGGAGGGACGTGGGAGAGGGAGCTGTCTGGAGCGGCTCCCCCTTTGAACCCTGAACTGTTTGAAGTGATGGACAGGCGATACCCCAGCAGGGGGATAAAAAGGGACAGGTTCGCTAAGGCGACACACACGCCACCCGAGGTAACGAGACCCTGGAAGCGGTGCGCCTCTCACGAGTGGGTGAGAAGTGCCAGACAACGACAAGGGTGGAAAGGTACAATCAGCGGGAACCCGGTGTGTGTCCGCCCTTGCCTGGGTGCCGGGTTCACTGCAGAGGATCGACCGCATCTGGAGGAGGGGTCACAGTCGGTGACCTCAGGTGACATCACCAAGGACCCGCCCAAATGCTGTTTGTGAGCCATCTCGCTGGTCTGTGAGTGAAGCCGTTCTGAATGATCAGTTGTTCCTATTCTATGTCTCTCTTCCCCCACCTTGTCCATCGCCATGGCAACGATTACTGCGAACTGGACTACTAACTGGACTGAACTTTGAGTCATTTTGAAATTGGTCATTTACCCCTAGACAACGATAGAGCTTGATTGATGCTGTTATCTTAATTCTGTGCACATGTGTGGTTATCATTGTTGAATTGTTGCATTTATTATCCTTTCGATTACTGTGTTGCTTGTTTCTTTAATAAAACTTTCTTAGTTCTAGTACTCCAGACTCCAACTGAGTGATCCATTTCTGCTGGTTTGGCAACCCAGTTACGGGGTACGGAACAATAGATACATCCTGAAGATGAAGTAGCATTCTAAAGGGAGGATGAGGCAACTGAGCCTGACAGCATAAAACGAGAGGGCATATAATATAGCAAGAATTAGTGGGAAGTTAAGAGGATAGAGAACATTTTAAAAACCAACAGCAGGCAACCAGAAAAGCCATAAGGAGGGAAAAGGTGAAATATGAAGATAAGATAGGTAATAATATAAAAGAAGATATCAAACTATTTTCAGATAAAGAGTAAAAGAGGCAAGAGTAGATATCAGGCTGGTGAAAAATGATGCTGGAGAGTTAATGATGGGGGACAAAGAAATGGTGGAAGAACTTAAGTATTTTGTGTCAGTCTTCACTGTGAAAGACACTAGCAGTATGCCAGAAATTTAAGAGTGTCAGTGGGCAGAAGTGAGTGCAGTTGCTATTACCAAGGAGAAGGTGCTTGGGAAGTTGAAATATCTGACGTAGGTAAGTCACCTAGACCAGTTGGACTACATCCTGGAGTTCTGAAAGGGGTAGCTGAAGAGACTGCAGAGGTACGAGCAATGATCTTTCAAGAATCACTATATTCTGGAATGGTTCCAGAGAACTGGAAAATTGTAAACGTCACTCCACCCTCTAAGAAGGGAGGGAGGAAGAAGAAAGGAAATTATAGGCCAATTAGTCTGACTTCAATGCTTGAAAGATGTTGGACTCCGTTATTAAAGTTGAGGTTTTGAGATAATTGAAGGCACTTGACAAAATAGGCCAAAGTCATCATGGCTTCATTAAGGGGAAATCTTGACTGACAAATCTGTTGAAATTCTTTGAGAAAATAACAGATGGGATAGACAAAGGATAATCAGTGAATCTTGTGTACTTGGATCTTCAGAAGACCTTTGACAAGGTGCTGCACATAAGGCTGCTGAACAAGAGCCCATGGTATCACAGGAAAGATATTTGCATGGACAGTAGATTGGTTGATTGGCAGTAGGCAAAGAGTGGGAACAAAAGTAGTCTTTTCTGATTGGCTGCCAGGGACTATTGGTGTTCTGTAGGGGTCGATGTTGGAACTGCTTCTTTTCACGTTATGTATCAATGATTTGGATAAAGGAATTGGTGGCTTTGTGGCCATGTTTGTGCACTATATGAAGATAGGTAGAAGGGCAGGTAATATTGTGTAAGTAGAGAGTCCGCAGAAGGACTTAGAGAGATTAGGAGAATGTGTAAAGAAGTGGCAGATGGAATATTGTGCAGGGAAAATGTATGGTCATGCACTTTGGGGAAAGAAATAAAAGTGTAGACCATTTTCTAAATTGGAGAAAATTGAAAACTCAAGAGGTGCAAAAGGATTTGGGATTTGTTGCGCAGGATTCCCTAACAGTTAACTTGAGAGTGGAGTTGGTAGTAAGGAAGGCAAAAGCAATGTTACCATTCATTTCCAGAGAATGGGGTGGGGGTTCATTGAAATCTTATCGAATATTGAAAGGCTCAGTTAGAGTGGATGCAGAGAAGATGTTTCTTATAGCGGGTGAGTCTAGGCACAGACTCAGAATAGAGGGTATCCATTTAGAACTGAGATGAGGAGGAATGTATTTAGACAGAAGTAGTGAATATATGGAACTTATTGCCACAGACTGCTCTGGAGGCCAAGTCATTGAGTATATTTAAAGTGGAGGTTGAGATAGGTTCTTGTTTAATTAGGATGTAAAGCATTACAGGGAGAAGGTAGGAGTATGAGGTTGAGAGGGATAATAAATCAGCCATAATAGAATGGTAGAGCAGACTCAATAGGCTGAATAGCTCAATTCTGCTCCTATGTCTTATGACTTCATGGGATCTCAAAAGATTGAGGCTGGCGAATTAATAACAGGAAACAAAGGAATGGCAGTTAGTTCATGCATCAGTCTTCACCATAGAGGATTTTGCTTCTATCCCCAGTGGGATTTTACATCACTTGTGATGTAAGGTTTGGCGAGGAAGGTTTGGCATTCATTTTCTGTTGTTATTTGAGGAGAGGGGCAGTATGAGTGTGAGGGCAGTTTGTTGTTCTCGGTGTCTCCAAGCCTCCCGGACGTCAACATCTGCGCCAAGTGCATCGAGATGCAGCTCCTAAGGGACCGCGTTACGGAACTGGAGCTGCAGCTCGATGACCTTCGTCTGGTCAGGGAGAGTGAGGAGTTGATAGAGAGGAGTTATATGCAGGTGGTCACACCGGGGCCACAGGAGGAAGACAAGTGGGTCACGGTTAGGAGGGGGAAGGGGAAGAATCAGGTAATAGAGAGTACCCCGGTGGCTGTGCCCCTTAACAATAGGTACTCCTGTTTGAGTACTGTTGGGGGGGACAGCTTACCCGGGGGAAGCAACAGTGGCCGTGCCTCCGGCACAGAGTCCGGCCCTGTAGCTCAGAAGGATAGGGAAAGGAAGAGGAGGGCAGTTGTGATAGGGGACTCGATAGTAAGTGGGTCAGATAGAAGATTCTGTGGACGCAGTGCAGAGACCCGGATGGTAGTTTGCCTCCCTGGTGCCAGGGTCCAGGATATCTCTGATCGTGTCCAAGATATCCTGAAGTGGGAGGGTGAGGAGCCAGAGGTCGTGGTACATATAGGTACCAATGACATAGGTAGGAAAAGGGAAGAGGTCCTGAAAGGAGAATATAGGGAGCTAGGAAGGGAGTTGAGAAAAAGGACCGCAAAGGTAGTAATCTCGGGATTACTGCCTGTGCCACGCGACAGTGAGAGTAGGAATGTGATGAGGTGGAGGATAAATGCATGGCTGAGGGATTGGAGCAGGAGGCAGGGATTCAAGTTTTTGGATCATTGGGACCTCTTTTGGCGCAGGCGTGACCTGTACAAAAAGGACGGGTTACACTTGAGTCCTAGGGGGACTAATATCCTGGCACGGAGATTAGCGAGGGCTACTGAGGTGACTTTAAGCTAGAATGGTTGGGGGGGTGGGAATCAAATTAAAGAGGTTAGGCGAGAGGAGGTTAGTTCACAACAGGGGGATGGGAACCAGTGCAGAGAGACAGAGGGGTGTAAAGTGAGGGTAGAAGCAAAAAGTAGTAAGGAGAAAAGTAAAAGTGGCAGGCCAACAAATCCAGGGCAAGCATCAAAAAGGGCCACTTTTCAACATAGTTGTATAAGGGCTAAGAGAGTTGTAAAAGAGCGCCTGAAGGCTTTGTGTGTCAATGCCAGGAGCATTCGTAACAAGGTGGATGAATTGAAAGTGCAGATTGTTATTAATGATTATGATATAGTTGGGATCACAGAGACATGGCTCCAGGGTGACCAAGGATGGGAGCTCAACGTTCAGGGATATTCAATATTCAGGAGGGATAGACATGAAAGAAAAGGAGGTGGGGTGGCATTGCTGGTTAAAGAGGAGATTAACGCAATAGAAAGGAAGGACATAAACCGGGAAGATGTGGAATCGATATGGGTAGAGCTGCATAACACTAAGGGGCAGAAAACGCTGGTGGGAGTTGTGTACAGGCCACCTAACGGTAGTAGTGAGGTCGGGGATGGTATTAAACAGGAAATTAGAAATGTGTGCAATAAAGGAACAGCAGTTATAATGGGTGACTTCAATCTACATGTAGATTGGGTGAACCAAATTGGTAAAGGTGCTGAGGAAGAGGATTTCTTGGAATGTATGCGGGATGGTTTTTTGAACCAACATGTCGAGGAACCAACTAGAGAGCAGGCTATTCTGGACTGGGTTTTGAGCAATGAGGAAGGGTTAATTAGCAATCTTGTCGTGAGAGGCCCCTTGGGTAAGAGTGACCATAATATGGTGGAATTCTTCATTAAGATGGAGAGTGACATAGTTAATTCAGAAACAAAGGTTCTGAACTTAAAGAGGGGTAACTTTGAAGGTATGAGACGTGAATTAGCTAAGATAGACTGGCAAATGACACTTAAAGGATTGACGGTGGATATGCAATGGGAAGCATTTAAAGATTGCATGGATGAACTACAACAATTGTTCATCCCAGTTTGGCAAAAGAATAAATCAAGGAAGGTAGTGCACCCGTGGCTGACAAAGAGAAATTAGGGATAGTATCAATTCCAAAGAAATTAGCCAGAAAAAGTGGCTCACCTGAGGACTGGGAGAAATTCAGAGTTCAGCAGAGGAGGACATAGGGCTTAATTAGGAAGGGGAAAAAAGATTATGAGAGAAAACTGGCAGGGAACATAAAAACTGACTGTAAAAGCTTTTATAGATATGTAAAAAGGAAAAGACTGATAAAGACAATTGCAGGTCCCCTACAGACAGAAACAGATGTATTGATTATGGGGAGCAAGGACATGGCAGACCAATTGAATAATTACTTTGGTTCTGTCTTCACTAAGGAGGACATAAATAATCTTCCAGTAATAGTAGGGGACAGAGGGTCCAGTGAGATGGAGGTACTGAGCGAAATACATGTTAGTAGGGAAGTGGTGTTGGGTAAATTGAAGGGATTAAAGGCAGATAAATCCCCAGGGCCAGATGGTCTGCATCCCAGAGTGCTTAAGGAAGTAGCCCAAGAAATAGTGGATGCATTAGTGATAATTTTTCAAAACTCGTTAGATTCTGGACTAGTTCCTGAGGATTGGAGGGTGGCTAACGTAACCCTACTTTTTAAAAAAGGAGGGAGAGAGAAACCGGGGAATTATAGACCGGTTAGCCTAACGTCGGTGGTGGAGAAACTGCTGGAGTCAGTTATCAAAGATGTGATAACAGCACATTTGGAAAGCGGTGAAATCATCGGACAAAGTCAGCATGGATTTGTGAAAGGAAAATCATGTCTGACGAATCTCACAGAATTTTTTGAGGATGTAAGTAGTAGAGTGGATAGGGGAGAACCAGTGGATGTGGTATATTTGGATTTTCAAAAGGCTTTTGACAAGGTCCCACACAGGAGATTAGTGTGCAAACTTAAAGCACAAGGTATTGGGGGTAAGGTATTGATGTGGATAGAGAATTGGTTAGCAGACAGGAAGCAAAGAGTGGGAATAAACGGGACCTTTTCAGAATGGCAGGCAGTGATGAGTGGGGTACCGCAAGGCTCAGTGCTGGGACCCCAGTTGTTTACAATATTTATTAATGACTTGGATGAGGGAATTAAATACAGCATCTCCAAGTTTGCGGATGACACGAAGCTGGGCGGCAGTGTTAGCTGTGAGGAGGATGCTACGAGGATGCAGGGTGACTTGGATAGGTTGGGTGAGGGGGCAAATTCATGGCAGATGCAATTTAATGTAGATAAACGTGAAGTTATCCACTTTGGTGGCAAAAATAGGAAAACAGATTATTATCTGAATGGTGGCCAATTAGGAAAAGGGGAGGTGCAACGAGACCTGGGTGTCACTATACACCAGTCATTGAAAGTGGGCACGCAGGTACAGCAGGCGGTGAAAAAGGCGAATGGTATGCTGGCATTTATAGCAAGAGGATTCGAGTACAGGAGCAGGGAGGTACTACTGCAGTTGTACAAGGCCTTGGTGAGACCACACCTGGAGTATTGTGAGCAGTTTTGGTCCCCTAATCTGAGGAAAGACATCTTTGCCATAGAGGGAGTACAAAGAAGGTTCACCAGATTGATTCCTGGGATATTTCTTTCATATGAAGAAAGACTGGATGAACTGGGCTTGTACTCGTTGGAATTTAGAAGATTGAGGGGGGATCTGACTGAAACGTATAAAATCCTAAAGGGATTGGACAGGCTAGATGCAGGAAGATCGTTCCCGATGTTGGGGAAGTCCAGAACGAGGGGTCACAGTTTGAGGATAAAGGCGAAGCCTTTTAGGACTGAGATTAGGAAAAACTTCTTCACACAGAGAGTGGTGAATCTGTGGTATTCTCTGCCACAGGAAACAGTTCATTGGCTATATTTAAGAGGGAGTTAGATATGGCCCTTGTGGCTAGGGGGATCAGAGGGTATGGAGGGAAGGCTGGTGCAGGGTTCTGAGTTGGATGATCAGCCATGATCATAATAAATGGCGGTGCAGGCTCGAAGGGCTGAATGGCCTACTCCTGCACCTATTTTCTATGTTTTCTAATTTCATCCCAGTTATTTGAAATCATGAGGGATAAAATAGTATAGAAACTTTTACAGGGCTAGAGACAGACAAATTACCAGGGTTCAGTAGCCTGCATCTTTACGGAAGTGGCTGTAGTCACAATAGACCCATTCGTTGAATTTATTCAAAATCTCCTAAATTCCAGGAACGAACCAGAAGACTGAAAAATAGCCAACATGAGTCCCCTGTTCAAAGCCAGTTAGTATTTATTGCATGTATTGTTGACAAGATACTAGTCAATAACTATTCATTTAGGGAAGTGGAGTCAACCTGTTTTTATGAAAGGTAAATCATGTTTGACAAATTTGCTTGAATTCTTTGAAGGTGTGACAGGCAGACTGACTGCATAATCAGAGCCAAGGCTCTAGAAAGTGCATTATTCAATAATAAATTAAGGGAGTGAATTAAATCCAACCAACTTTCATATTAGTTTGGTAACTATAAAAGATTTCTGACAGCCTTCAGGAAGAGTAAAAGTGGGAAGACTTGAAGCACTATTTTCCAATTCTTTGTGCTTATTAATATTTTCCTGGAGGACCAGAAACCACAAAGATAATCCTTCATTTAAAAAGAACTAAGGGTGGACAATTAAAATATTAACTCTGCTCAATCTGCTGAGTTTTTTTTCAGCATTTAAAATTTTTTATTACACAATATTTAATAGACTGTTAGTAATGTATTGAGATTATTAAAGGATGGAATAAATTAGCCCTCAAAGGCTAATTAAATGGCAGCATTAATTTATTAATGGAAGATCATGAATAAATGTGATGAAGTAACAAGGTTGCTGAGCTTTGTGTATTTGTTGTCTATATTATGTTAGTAAAGTGTCTTACAAGGTTCAAATGGAGAGCAACCCATGCGAACTTAAAGAAATTGACAAGTTGAATCCATATATTGCTCAAGCTAAGGGAAAGAGCAAATGAGTTTTAAAGCTGTTTGTTGCAAGGTTGTAGAAACAGTACAGTTGGTAAAGAAGGCTGCAGGAAGATATCAGTTATGTGGTATGTGATAAACCTAAAACAAAATTTAATCCAGTAATGTTGGATGGACATGATTGACAGAAGGATGTTTCTGCACTGTATGAATGAGTGAATGGTGAGGTAATACCTTTGGGAAGAAAAGCAAGTCAAGGACATATGGAATACATGGTAGGATCCTATGTGCAGATGAAAGGATGAATCTTGGAATGCAATGCATTAAATCACTTACAGTAGCAAGATAAACAATTGTTATTATGCTTAAGGTAAGCTTTCATTTATTAGCCAATACAAAGATTCGAAAATCAATTTGACCACAGCAGAACTGCATAAAATACCACTGGTGCCACAGCTAGAGTACAATTACCAGTATAAGATTACAGGAAGGATACAAAGGCAGTACAGCGCATAATGCCAAAGTAGTTCAGTTATAGATCACTGGTTTGCTGGGCTGGGGGAAGCTGAAGCAAGACTGAAGACCTCAGTATGCCAAACAAAATGACCTATTTCCAATAGCATAATCTGGTAACATTCACCCAGAGACCACTTTATTAGGGACATCTGTACACCTGCTCTGCACCAAATATCTAATCAGCCAATCATATGGCAACAACTGAATACACAAGAATACGGAGACATTGTCAAGAGGTTCAGGCCAAACATTAGAATGGAGAAGAAATGTGATCTAAATGTCTTGGACTGTGGAATGATTGTTGATGCCAAACATGGTGGTTTGAGTATCTCAGATACTGCTGATCTCCTACATTTTTCACGCATAACAGTCTGTAGAGTTTACAGGGAATGGTGCAAAAAACATTCAGTGAGTGGCAGTTCTTGTTAATGAGAGGTCAAAGGAGAATGGCCAAACTGGTTCAAGCTCATAGGAAAGCGACAATAACTCAACCATCTATCACAACAGTGGTGTGCAGAGGAATATCTCTGAATGCCTAACACATTGACCCTTGAAATGGACAGGCTACTGCAGCAGAAGACCATGAATATACACGCAGTGGCCACTTTATTAGGTACAGGAGGTACTAATAAAGTGGCCACTAAGTGTAGCCTTGATATGTTGAAGAAAGACTGAAGGAACATTACAAATTGTGGTTGTAGCCTGGAACTCAAGAACTGAAACGTGTGGTGGCAGAAACATTTGCTGTATTCAGAAACCACCTGAAGTGTTGCAACCCCCAGTCTAAAGATTGAGAACGAGGAAGTGGAATCAATCTGAATAACTCTCACTTTGGCCAGTATAGTCCTCCTTCCTGACTGTAAATTTCTATGCATGACGTATCCGTGAAGATCATGAGGTCCTCTTATTTATTTTCAGTTGAAGTATACCTGGTGTGGTCATTGGATCCTGAACAAAGTATGTGTCCAAGTGGGTGCCAGGCCAGGCTCCAGATCATCCCTTCATGAGCCATCTCCATTCCTCCAACCTCCTTCTCCACACTGTAATCAAATAAATCCATTAACAAAATCTGATCAGTTAAGGTACAATGTGGAACATTAACCAGAACAGCATAAAAATACAGGTCGTCATCAAGTTTTGCAAATATGGACTGAAGAGATACTAAAGAGATATTGGCCATGAGAGCAGAACTTGTTTTCTCGTGGGTTTGTGTGGTATTGATTACAGTGTATTCAGATGCAGGCTAGAAAAATTATATATGGGCCTACTTTTAACTGAACAAGTCAAAAGGGCAGAAAAAGAGCAGAGGACATTTATTCTGAATATTATTTTGAATTTTACTTACCCAACATGCCAGAAGAGCAAAGAGCCATCAGATCCCCCACTGGCAAACAACCCCTCATGCACTGGATGCCAAGCCACAGCTATAAGCAAACAGAAGTCAGGAATTAAAAGAGGATACAGGGTTAAATCACCTTACAATATGTTTCTGTTAATTATACTATGAGACTTTTAGGGAAATTTTTACTCTCTTTTCTGTAAAAAGACAAGTAAATGTGATAAAAAAAAACTCTTTTTAAATTTATGTTGGATTAGGGGCCAAATTGTTGTTTTTATGTTTTTCCGAGTAGTTTTTGCTTCTTTATATTTGTACAATCACCCATTTGTCTTTAACCTTTTAGTATCTTGTACTGTATTTCTGTAGCAGCAGACACAAATTGCTGGAGGAAATCAACAAGTCGGGCTTCTTCTCCCTTCCTTTCCAGTCATAATGAAGGGCCTAAGCCCGAAACCCAGATTCCCTCCACAGATGCTATGAGGCTTGCTGAGTTCCTCCAACATTTTGAGGGTGTTGCTCAAGTTTTCCAGCATCTACAGAATATATACTCTCAGTGGCCACTTCATCAGGTACACCTCAACACCTGCTTGTTAATGCAAATATCTAATCAACCATTCACAAGGCAGCAACTCAATACATAAACACATACAGACATGGTCAAAAGGTTCAGCTGTTGTTCACACCAAACATCAGAATGAGGAAGAAATGTGATCTAACTGACTCTGACCGTGGAATGATTATTGGTGTCAGATAGGGTGGTTTGAGCATCTCAGAAACTACTGGGATTTTCACACACAACAGTCTCTAGAATTTACAGAGAATACTGTGAAAAACAAAAAAATATCCAGAGAGTGACAGTTTTGTGGTCAAAAACACACTGTTAATGAAAAAAGTCAAAGGAGGATGGCTAGACTGATTCAAACTGACAGGAAGATGACAGAAACTCAAATAACCATGTGTTACAAGTGGCGTGCAGAAAAGCATCTCTGAATGTATAACGCGTTGAACCTACAGCAGCAGAGTATCACGAACATACACTTAGTGGCCACTTTGTCAGGTAAAGGGAGTACTTAATAAAGTGACACTGACTGTACTTCTGTAGTTTATTTGTCTGCAAAGCTGAAGTGTGAATCAGTCACTGCTCACAACTTTCTTGTTACTTTTCAGCCTTGCTTGCAGGTACAGGCTGACCCTGTCTGACCTGTACTATGACGAACATGTAACAAAACAGCTGTAACCGTAAGTTTTCACCTCATTTCGGATTTCTGAAGAAACTTCTGGACAACATTATTTTCAAATTTTTTTAAATCAAATCAGTGTATAAAATAAGCAGTTTATTTCACTGCACAACAGCCAATAAAAAAATTATAAATATTATGTTGCTTTTTGGTATGGCATTTGCTCTTTAAAATGCAAGCCTTAAAACTGAGAAAAACAAATTCATCCTAATAATTTGTTAAAATATAAATTGGATCAATGCTAATACTTAACAGGAAAGTAATGTTAAAGCATGAAAACTGTTTCATTTTTGCTCAATTTCCTCTGAAATAAAATAGGGTGATATCAATCAAGAAAATCAAATTGCATGGATTAATTGCATGACCAATGGTGTCACAATGGTTGTTGTGACACATCTAGTTTGGTAGTGGTAGTACTGTGGGTAGTGTTTGTAGCTCTCGCTCACAGCTTCCATCGCTGGCTAGCAGTCTTGCGAAGAGCTGAAACGCAAGTCTCTCCCTGCCAGTACACAATCTCTCCAACAGCAAGCTTCATGTAGCTTCTCCTCGCTGGCGACACACAGAAACTGAACTCCTTTTGGACTCAGGCTGAACTACAGAGGATGGGTGGAAGTGGTCTGTCGTCTGCACATGTAGAACAGAGGTCTACCATTGCGTGAACCAGATCCCTGACTAGGGTAAGTAGTCCCCCTGTCTTATGGGCAGTCTCAGGAGCGTCAAAGGCTACGGGAGTAAACCTGGACAGAAAATCAAGAGTGGAGCTCCTAAGACGGCTGGACATTACTGAACATCCTTCAGGCAGCTCCTGCAGCCAAGCTGGTGCCAAACGTATTGCTTCGCTTTCCTTTGGACTACACATCTGAGGCCAAGAAGGGGAACTTGACAACTGGGCATACCAGGATCTTCATTCCTTCTGCTCAGGCTTGTACCCCGGAGAGGTCAACTCGACACTGGACTGACCCATAGCTCACCCCCATTGTCCTTCAAGACAGATGGATGCTATCAATGAAGTTACAAATATGTTTCGAAGAGAAGCTCATATTTAATGTCTGTTTTTACCTTTAATTATCTTCTTCCATATTAACACCATTCGTAATAAAGACAGCCTAGAAATACTAAGCAGGTATATTTATGGAAAAAGAAACAAAAGTTAACATTTCAGGCCATTGACCTTATTGCTGACCTGCATTTTCTTTCAGATTTCCATTTTGTTTTACTGTGAATTGCAAGTAACTCAGGGTGACCTTGAGTATTTTTGTATTATATTTACCAACAATATGCAGAATGAAAAATAAGTACAATCCTCAGTACACTACAACAATAAATATGAATTTTCTTCCAGCATCTGCAAATGTAAGCATCTGTAAGTAAACGCATTAGCTTTAACTTGAACATAATGGTCAGATCACGTATTAGTTTCCATCATTATCATCAACCTTTCTGATACAATGTATTCAAGCGGATAGGTGTTTACGAATACTATAGTAACCTTGTCATAAATTCCAGTGCCCCGGAAATTTTTCCTATCTATCCCTTTCCTGAGCACAGGGCCCATTTACCAAGAGAAATTTCAGATAGTAATTCTTACACTGCAGATACCGGAGGAAGATTCAAATCTAGTGTGAAAATTTACAGAATTAGTCTTTACAAATTAACTGAGGACTGTACTTATTTTTCACTCTGCATATTGTTGATAAACAACAAATTAAAACAAGACTATTCTTAACATACAGGTTACTCTGTTGCATGTAATGACAAGCTGGACCTTGGGGATTTCTTGCAAGAACTTAAAAAATTAAAAGGGGATACCCAACTAACTGCAGTGATACAGTTATTTTTGTGTTGGTTTATTTCACTGTAACATTAAAATCATTAAGCTGTACTGTTCAGAAAAACAGGAAGAAGCTACCACACCCCACCCCTCCCACTCCTAGTCCTGGTTGACTCTATAGGGTTGATTAGCATGGAATGCTTTTATTTGAAACACTGAAGCAAGTATTTGTCACTACTTAATCCTCTATGTGACGAGATGGAACTTAGTCTCCTTTAACATAGTATCAAGGGCAGATAATTTTCTTCCATTCAAACTGTTGAGTTTGATAGCTGTGGACAAATAAAACAAATGAAAAAAAGACCAACCAAGACACCAATAGAAGACAAAATGGATTCAACACTCCAAACTGGACACAAAATTTGCTCCCAACCTCAATATCAATACGTTGGGTTCTGTGGTATTGTTGAAACTCAGGGAAAAAATAAAATTTAAAACAGGTGTGACGAGAATACACATAAAATTAAGATGTTTGCTGGCCTGGGTTAGCATCAGTGACATCAGCAAGTGGTCTGCCACCTGCCCTCAGGGGAAGGAGAGATAAGGAACAATGGAGCAGCGTCTGGAGATGTGTAATGAAGGGACGGGGGAGAGAGAGCTGTCTGGAGCGGCTCCCCCCTTTGAACCTTGAACTGTTTGAAGTGATGGACAGGCGATACCCCAGCAGGGGGATAAAAAGGGACAGGTTCACTAAGGCAGCAGACACACACGACACCCGAGGTAACGAGACCCTGGAAGCGGTACGCCTCTCACGAGTCGGTGAGAAGTACCAGACAACGCCCGGGGTGGAAAGGTACGATCAGCGGGAACCCGGTGTGTGTCCGCCCTTGCCTGGGTGCCGGGTTCACTGCAGAGGATCGACCGCATCTGGAGGAGGGGTCACAGTCGGTGACCTCAGGTGACATCACCAAGGACCCGCCCAAAAGTTGCTTGTGAGCCATCTCGTCGGTCTGTGAGTGAAGCTGTGTATGAATAGTTGTTCCTGTTTTCTCTCTCTCTCTCCCCGCACGTTGTCCATCGCCATGGCAACGATTACTGCGAACTGAACTACTAAACTAGACTGAACTTTGAGTCACTTTGAAATTTGGTCATTTACCCCTAGACAACGATAGAGCTTGATTGATGCTGTTATCTTAATTCTGTGCACATGTGTGGTTATCAATGTTGAACTGTTGCATTTATTATCCTTTCGATTACTGTGTTGCTTGTTTCTTTAATAAAACTTTCTTAGTTCTAGTACTCCAGACTCCAACTGAGTGATCCATTTCTGCTGGTTTGGCAGCCCAGTTACGGGGTACGTAACACAGGTCTTCACTGACAAGGCATGGCAGAATAATGTCTGATTTATTAGACTAATATCCATGAATTTTCATCATTGGAGACACAAGCTTGAATCCTACTAAGGTGTGCTTCATTAATGGTAACTTTGAAACTACAGGACTGTTCCAAAAGCCATCTGGGAAGGAAACAGGACATCTTTATCCAGTTTGGCCTAGGATACAGCTCCATTCACATTCAAGTGAACTAGTAAATAAAAATAAAATCCTGTGAAAGCTATGAGAGAAACACAAATTTGGATAAACATGCTGATGTAGAGTATACATGCAGCAAAGAGAGCTCCAAATTCCACCACCTTCAGTTTCTAGTAAAATTTCATTTCATTCCTTATGATGTAAAAACACATATTCATACATCACATTGAGCCTACAATATTTATAGCATCTCCCCATTTTGAAAATTTAGGCTCAGTGTTGATATCACTTTTGCCTTCCAATTCCCACTGTTCTTCCTATTTGTTTAATAACTCCTTGTAACTTGATGTTTCCATCACCTTACAGGACACCATTATCCTCCTACCACAAGCAGTACCTAGCCACCATCCTTAGTCCCTACTTCCTGATGCTCAACCTGTTTCTTTGCCACATTAACAAAGTGTTTTCCATCGCATGAGATTTACAGTAGTGCCAATCTCTTCCAAGGGACTTTGCCAAATATCTTACATATGGTCATATACATTCCAACCGTAGACAATCGTTATACCTGATTGGGTTTAATGAGCACATTCTGTTCTATGAAACACCATGTGTGGGTCTCTCATCAACTCAGTAGAAAGCTTAAGGGAGATAGGCATATGAATGAATATAATACAGGGAATAGAGGGATATGGGTTATGCAAATGCAGAAGAAATTTAGATTAGGCATTATGTTCAGCACACATATTATGAGAGTTTAGGATTTTGTCTGACTCTGGAAGTCTGTGCTCCTAATGTCCACAGATTTGGTAAAGACAACTATTACTGACCTGTAGCTTCCTTTTTGTGTCCTCGGAAGACTTGAAGCTCCTCCTTCAAGTTCCGAATGTCAAACATTTTACAGAGGTGATCACGCGATGCTGTGAGAAGCCAGTTACCATTCTGATTCCATTTAACTTCCATGACTGTGTTCTTGTGAGCATGACTGGGAAGAAACATCATAATCAGAGTATGAACTACATAAACACAATTACAGATCTAACACTGCAAAGCACAATGAATTTAATCATTATTTCAAACAGTTCAATGGTACAAATGTCAACATTTTTTTCCATTTATGGATTGTGGAAATCAGAGGCAGGACTGGATTTTGCCCATCTCTAGGGTGGTAGTTAGGAATCAACTATATTTCCAGGGTTGGACTGGGTAAAAATATTAAGATTTGTTCCCGGAGGATAGTGAACCAGTTTAGGTTTTTCTAACAATGCAGCAATCTTCGTCCATACGGTGGAGGTACAGCACATAAGGAAGTCATTTTTTAAAGGAGCAATACTAAAATAATCTCACTATCCTACTTTTATCCAAAAACCTTGCAATGATCTTGGCTTCTATAAGCATCTAAATGTTTGGTACAAGTATCTCTGTCCCAACCAAATAATGCACCATCAGTAAAAACATCCCAAACTTCAACAAACAGAAATTTTGCCTAATATCTAATCTCACTGCAATGTTTTTTAAATTGTGGCTTGCAACCACAAGAGAAAACAAAATTTCCCAACTTACTTAATGGAATTCTAAAATGTAAACAAAGTCTACTATTAAATCCCCTCCCTCAATTATTGTTTATGTTTTACTGGTCCAGCACCTTAACTCTCTCCCTATCCTAGTGAATACCATACTAGGGAATCTTGTGTCTGATGCCTTTAAACTGAGTGCTGAAAACTGCAAGATTACTTAAAATTAATCTTTGCCATCTATTAAGTCATTACTCCTGTACTGCAATTATCTGCACAACTACTTCATACAACACAAAATTCTTTTCCCAGTATCGTGTACTTTTACCCACAGCCACGAATACACATAGTGTGTCAAGCTGCATATTACTATCCCAGGGATTGTACTACCTGCCCACAATCCTCCAATTCAAATTACAAATCCACTGCATTCTTTGGTATACACCCTTTTTCATGGTCAGCAGTTAATTTCCTATAAAAGATGTAACAAAATCTGCAGTGTCTGCTGCTCTTTGTCTCAGACACACGATTGCCTACAGAGCCTCAGCCCTCTATTCTTAGCTGACAGTTCCCAGAGCTCTGATCTCTCTTTATGCTTCAAACCTGGACCTGACTGCACAACAGGTACCATATGTTACTCCCAGTTCCTGCAGCAATTAATACCACAGTAAAGGCCAAAAATAATAGCAAATGTTCCTAATTTGGAATACTCCTTATACTGGCACCCCAGGAAGAAATTGTATGAGTGACTAATAACATGCCTCAACTGTGATCAGAATCTAAATCATGACTTATTTTAAACTTTCTTCTTCAACTGAGAATTACTGTAACTCTAGTCCACCGCAATAGAACTAAACTATGGCTTTGCTCTCTGGACCATAATAGGCCAGAGCTTAACAATGCAGAATCCATTAAACAGAATCAGTATTTTCCTTCATTTGTGTCTCAAATTTTGCTGGCGGAAGCTCCAGGAAATTAAAAGCTTGAAATTCCTCTTTAACTTCAATGAAAATACTTCCTCCCTGCTAGACTTCTAGCTGAGTTAATCCCATTAGTGGCCTAGACAGCAATACATTGTGAACAGCATTTGCATTGAAACCATCATGACTTACAGTGTTGCAAGACTTTGACCGTTCTTAGGATCCCAGAATTTGATTGGCTGTTGACTGTCTTTACTTCCAGATACAACCAATCCCTTGGTGGGATGCCAGTCTACACACTTCACATCAGCACCATGTCCTAGTGAGAGCACAAATACATTACAAGTATTACTCAAACTACTTTACAATCTTCTCATTAAACTGCACTTGGAACTCAGTCAATCCATCCACATGATCAGAAAAGGGGAGGCACAGTGGCGTGTGGTGGTTAGTACATTGTTTTACAGTACAGGCACCCGGGTTCATTTCCTGCTGTGCCTGAAAACAGCATGTCCGTTCTTCCCGTGACCACATGGGTTTCCATCGGTCGGTAAGTTGATTATTATAAATTGCTCCGTGATTCGGCTAGGATTAAATCGGGGATTGGTGGGCGGTGTGGCTCAAAGTGCCAGAATGGTCTATTCCACGTTGTATCTCAATCAACCAATAAATAAATAAGTTTGGCACTTACACTCAAGTGGCCACTTTATTAGGTACACTTGTAATAGAAGTATCTAATCAGCCAATCATGTGGCAGCAACTCAATGAATAAAAGCATGGAGAACAGTCAAAAGGTTTAGTTATTCAGTCCAAATATCAGAATGAGGAATAAATGTGACCTAAGTGACCTTAACTGTGCAATGATTATTGGTGCCAGACAGGGCAGTTTGAGTACTTCTAAAACTGCTGATCTCCTGGGATTTTCACGCACAAGTCACCAGAGTTTATAGAGAATGGTGTGAAAAAGAAATATCATCCAGTGAGCAAAAATGCCTTATTAATGAGAGGTCAGAGCAGAATGGCCACACTGGTTCAAGCTACCACTAGGCAACAGTAACTCAAATAATCATCCGTTACAACAGTGATGTGCAGTCAAGCATCGCTGAATGCACAACACATCAAACCTTCAAGTGGATGGGCTACAGCAGCAGAAGATCAATTTGGCTTCACCTCCTGTGACCATAGAGTAATTGTCTTATTAACCCGACACAAAAAACTCATCCTTTGTACTTCTGAAACATGCTTTAATCCCAGCAATGGCCAGCCCAACTGCATAAACAATGTGTTCAACTAAGGCACAACACACTGCAGTCCATCTTTCTACTAAGCTCTGCAAGTAACATTACCCTTCCTCTCCAGTCATATACAGCAAATTAAACCACAGCAAAGCAAAGACATGGTAACCTGGTTTAGAAAGTAACCCCTCTTTCATCTCCAGTTGCAAAGTAAAGTTTGAGAATCTTTTGCTTTACTGCATTAATTACTCATAAACTGTGTTCTGATCTTCATCTAAGTCACAATAATGGACAAACACAAACCGCCTACACTAACACACAAACAATTGTACTTTTCATGTCTTTATTTAACACATTGTTGAATCATTCACAATCCATGCTAGGAAAAGTATGCGAGTCCTTGTATTTAATAACTGGTATAACTTCCATTAGCAGCAATAATCTCCACCAAACATTTCCTGTAGTTTCTCATCAGAATTGCACAACGGTGAGGAAGAATTTTACGCTATTCAAGCAGTTCATCAATACTTCTGGGATACCTTGCATGAACAGCCCTCTTCAGGACATGCCACAACATCTCAATTAGGTTAAGGTCTGGACTCTGACTTGGCCATTCCAAAACACAGATTTTCTTCTTTTTAAAGCATTCTGTTGATTTACTCTTGTGACTATGGAAGCTTTGTGACTGTTATGAAATCTATCCATACCATCCTTTGGCCATAACAGTCACACACTTATAGATACCGATTGCAACGTTTCAACTGTAAACCCAAAGACGGTCGGGTTTACCGTTGAAACATTGCAATCAGTTTCTGTAAGTATGTGACTGCTAAGGCCAAATGATAATATGGATAGATTTACTCTGGTGTTTCAGATCATTACCTTGTTGTATCATCCCACTTCTATCATCCAGCTTCAGGTGATGGCTGCTACCCTGACAGTCTCCTGTAAAATGCCTTGATACGATTTTGAATTCATTGTTCCCTCAACGATTGCAAGCTTCAGGCCCTGAAGCAGCAAAGCAGCCCCAAACCATGATGCTCCTTCCACCATACTTCACAGCTGGGATGAGGTTTTGGTGTTGGTGTGTAGTACCCTTTTCTCTTCCTAACATAACAATGTGCATTTCTGCCAAAAAACTAAACTTCTGTTTCAGCTGTCCACAGAACATAGTCCCAGAAGCATTGTAGAACATCCACGTGATCTTTTGCAAACTTGAGACTTGCAGCAATGTTTTTTTTGGAGAGCAGTGGTTTCCTCCATGGTGTTCTTTCAGGAACACCATTCTTATTCAGTGCTTTTCTTTTAGTGGACACATAAATAGAGACTTCAGTAAGTTCTAGAAATTCCTGCAGGTCTTTTGCTGTTACCCTGGGGTTCTACTTCACCTCCTTCAGCATTGTATGTTGTGCAGGACACCCACTCCTAGGGAGAATAGCAGAAGTATTGAATTTCTTTCATCTGTAGGCAATTTCTCTTTCTGTGGACTGATGAACACTCAGATCTTTAGAAATGTTTTTGTAGCTTTTTCCAGCTTTATGCATCTCTACAATTCTTCTAACATTCTCAGAAAATTATTCTGATCAAGGCATGGTGCAAATAAACAGATCTTTCTTTAGAAGAGCACAGTCTGTCAGTAACCTGACTTTGTGGCTTTTTAAAAAGGGCAGGGGACCTTTACAACTCACACCTCCAATCTCATCTCATTGATTGGAATACACACTCCAAATATCTTTTATAGACAGCATTACCCCAGAGGTTCACATACTTTTTTGAACCTAGACTGCGATACTTTAAATGATGTACTCAGTATTGACTAGAAGTACAATTGCTTGTGTGCAATTAGCTTAGGCAGATTGAGTTTGTC
Organism: Mobula hypostoma; assembly: GCF_963921235.1. Classification (NCBI taxonomy): domain Eukaryota; kingdom Metazoa; phylum Chordata; class Chondrichthyes; order Myliobatiformes; family Myliobatidae; genus Mobula; species Mobula hypostoma. The sequence goes on along the minus strand of NC_086100.1, from coordinate 95,403,002 downwards.
TATTATTGTGGCTTAAATATCAGACCACATTTTATGAGCAATTAATGCAGAAAAGCAGGTAATCGCAAAGGGTCACGATTTTTTTCTTGCAACTGTATAACCATATCACAAACATCCAAATGAGTTCACTAAACTCACAGGAATTAGGTAACAGAGTTATTCACCAAATTCACTTAGAAATCAGAATGCACAAAGTTCTAACTCATCTAACCCATTGGTTATATAAAGTTGGAAGTAAAACAACAAAAAATGCAAACGCTCGATTTCAGTAAAGTGGCTTGCAGGTGAAATCCATGGACACTACCTCATTATTGCACTATTTTCTGCACTTTTATTCTAATATTATTTGAGTAATTTATAGATTTGTATGTCTCACACTGTATGCCTGCTTCAAAACAATGCATTTTATATCATATGTCAGTGATAATAAATCTGATTCTTTAATCACATACTAAAACTTTGCTCCAAAATTGCACTTTCCTCTCCAACAACTCAAAATCTTTTTGATGTCCAATTTATCCAAGTTGATCAAAATTCATCCAGCTCTTCTTTTAGTAAAGAACCTTTGCTATCCACTTGAGAGCCTCGGTAATAACATCTCATCTGAAAGGTGGCATCCCCAAAGTTAAGCACTCCCTCAATACTGCATTGATGCTTTCTCGAGGCACCGCCTCTTGAAGATGTTCTCAATGGTGGGGAGGGTTGTGCCTGTGATTTGGTCAAAGAAATTTGATTAAATTCCTGTTGATGGACTTGAACCTGGTACTTTCTACTTCAGAATCAGCTACACTGTTATGAACTGCTTTCCAAAATTTACAACTGCTGTTGTTAGAACAAAATTTACAAACTAAACATTTATTCATGATTTAGTGCAAATATGGATCATTTAATTCATAGCATACTTTACCTTAATACTGTTTTTGATAAGGAATGGAAGAAAGAATATCACAGGATAGAATTTATGGAGCTAATTCTGTACAATGACACATGGCAAATGGATAAACAACCAAAGTGCAAAAGTGCAGAGTGATGGCAGCGACATCCAGGACTTGCAACGCTACTTAGAAAGGCTCTATGTTATCGCATACTTGGTTCATGTTGTAAGCAATTTTACACTTTTCCCCAAGTTTAAACATTCTACAATCCCCAATGGTTTAATGATTTAGCTGGGCTTTACATGACTGAAATAATCCATGATGCAAGGCTACTAAGTATAACAAGAAATTAAGTTAGGCTTTGAAGAGTCGAGGAACAGTTCGAAGATAATGTGAACAACTTGTGTACATTTTAAAGCTTCTAATTCTGTTAATGTGGATTTATTTTTAGCATGTGCTGAATACAAGATAAGACATTTTCAGAAGCGATATTTTCTGTGACTAGGTGATACTAAATATTTTATGATGTAATTCTATGATTATGGAGTCAAAGATGGTATTGATTTATTTATTCACATACAAAAACTACACAATTATAGAGCACCAAGAATGTTACCAAAGGGCAATTTTCTTATTTTTTAATTCTCCCCTTCCTCTAGACTTCTCTATCACCATCTCAAGGCATAGGTGAGTTACAAAAATCCATTACAAATTCACAGACTTCACATATATCTTGATCATACCTCCTCCCAGTTTGCTTTGGCTCTGTCCAACCTGTTTTGATGAGACTTCTCTCATTAGTGCATTTTAAATATCTTCCTTTATTTTAACCATAGCTTTTCCATTACAGTTAACCTTACTCTCAACCAAACTTGAACCCATCCACATCTGCGATAGGGCTTTCATTGTCCTCGCATTCCACACCTCCAGGTTCCATATCCAAAAAAAAATCACCCTCATAATTTCTACCATCTTTAATGAGATACCAACACCAGACAAGCTTTTTCTTACTCTCCCAGAGTTCCAAATGGACAAGCCTCTCTATAACTGTCCGATTCACTACCACTTCCCTTAATATGGCAGCCTGCGACTACAAAGCACATCACCTCTTTTTTTCTAGCTTTTGGAAACCCAAGTATGCCTCACAGGTGAAGCAACAGTTTACTTGTACTTCTTCCAATCTACATTTAGTGCTCACTATATGCACCCCTCCAAACACCAATTGGGTAATGGTTTTGCAGAGCATTTCTGTTCAATCTGTAAAGGGACCCTGAGTCTCTAGTCCCATGTCACTTTAATTCTCCACTAAAACTCTGATTCTGTCCACGGCTTTTCCAATGAGGTTCAATGTGAACTCAAGAAACACCATTTTGTCTTCTATCCATATTGCTGCCCTCAGGACACAAAACTGAAGTCACCGATGTCAAGTAATCTCCAGTTTGTGTCAGAATGGTATCATTCTGACGTAAATGAAAAGCAAAGGTTGAAGATTCTTAAAATCTGGAAACAATAAAGGCAGGGTCATTGATCAGCCTTCCTCTCTCTCCGCAGATAGTGCCTGACCAACCAGCAATTTCCAGCATTTTCTATTTTAATCAAATTCTGAGGTCATCAAGTTGCAGTGTTATTTCAATAATTATTTTATTTTATTTAGAGACGCACTGCGGAACAGGCCCTTCCAGCCCAATGAGCCACACCGCAGCAACCCACCCATTTAACCCAGCCTAATCACAGGACAATTTACAATCAAGAGAAAATCTGCAGATGTTGGAAATCCAAGCACCACACACAAGATGCTGGAGGAACTCAGCAGGCCAGGCAGCATCCACAGGAAAAAGTACAGTCGACATTTCAGGCCGAACTCCTTAGTGGAGGAGATCACGGACAGACACATCGGAATAGGCTCAATCAGCACTTTGGTGGTGCCCGAGGTTGCGAGAACCCACATTGGTAACGGTGGAGTCCGGGTTTAGAATATGCCCTGGATTGTTAAGAGCCGTTGAGGTCAGCAGGAATCATGGTCTGGAGAGGTCCGGGCCTGCTGGCATTAACAATTTACAATGACTAATTAACCCATTAACCAATACGGCTTTGGAATGTGGGTGGAAACCACAGCACCTGGTGGAAAACTACGTATTCATGGCGAGGACGTACAGTACCAACTCCTTACAGGACAACACCAGAACTGAATTCCAAGCTCCAAGCTGTCATAGCGTCGTGCTAACTGTTACGCCACTGGTGGCACCCCTCTCTACACAGATGCTGTCTGCCCTGCTGAATATTTCTAACATTCTCGATCGTTTGCATTTTCCAGCAATTGCCATGTTCTGTTTCCCTCAGTTACAACAATTGTTACTTCTCTTTTCTGTTTGATTCATCACTTGCTACTTATACACGCTCTGGATGTGTGGCCAATTGTGTTTGAAATGAAACTACTACTATATAGAAAGCTCGCAGATACAAAAGTAACAATCGCTGTTCCAGTTTTCCTCATTCACTCTTGATAGCCTTCCCTTGTAAAACAAGCCAATAATGCTTTTGAAACTTCTCCAGCTTTTCTTTAAACATTCTATAAAAGCCAGACTGGTTGTGTCTCCAAATACCTGGGGCGAGTACTTCAAATAAATGCAATGGGCAAGGTTTTAATCAATTTGGCAGGGTGAGGGAAGCATTGGAGCACTAAAAAGGAAAAACAAGATGTATTAGTGATAGTTGCATGATATTAGGGAGAATCTAATTTAGAAAGAATGTCCATGTCAACCTTATAGTGCATTCAAATAGATGAGGTACAGGCATTAATGGTTACAATGAAATGTTCTGATAACAGAAAACTGTCATAGGAAAAAAGGCAACTAGCTCAGTCCAGATGAAAGGTCTTAACCTGAAATATTGACTGCTCATCACTCCATAAATTCTGACCTGAACTTCTCCAAAGTTTTGTGTGGTTACTAAACATTTCCGAACAAGAAACCCTGTGCACAAAAGAGAATGGTATGAGTACTGCATTACACTACAAAATTATTTGTAATGGCTAGGGAAACAGAATTCCCATGGATAAAAGGAAGTGTTACTGGCAACAATACAAAAGCTGCAATTGTGTATCCATGATGGGGTTGACCACTGTGTAACAGCACCTAGGAATGCTTTAACTTGTCAAAACAAAACAAACTGAAATTCTGTCCCTCAGGTTTACAGTCTGGACCTCATTTTCAAGATAGATGGGTGCAAGAATTTTGAGGTGGTGATATTGGAGTTATGTAGATCTGGGTAATAATGTTGCAAAGTGAAAAATTGATTCCATATTCCAGAAAACTTACTCAATTTTTTTTGATGTTCCCAGCCCAATGAAAAAAGGTTATCCTCAATCTCTGTTTTTTGGGAATAAGGCAATTCAAGTATTACAAATGTCAGAAGGGGAACATTCAGACAAAATGCTTTTTTCACAATGTTTAGATTAACTAGAGAAAAGGTTAGTGCAATCTAGAATAAAAATACTTAATTAGTGAAAGCCAGCTTTAGCTATCTGGCTGGGGTAAAATGGCAACAAAGATTGATAAGCAAACCCAAATGAGCAATGGGTACCCTTTAAAGAGGAAACAGTTTGGCTAAGTTCCCACAGGAGCCAGACACAAAGTTTTCTAGATAATGGAAGAGATTATAGAAAATATGATAGATTTCATATTGATGAATAGCTAAGAACCAGTACAAGAAGTTCTAAGTAAAAATGAAAAAGGAAATAAAAAGTATTAAAGATTGACACAGAATAGACTGATAGTTAATGTAAAATGGGATTTAATTTTTTTTGTTATGTGTATAAGTAGTAACTGAGAGGTAACGGGAGGGATAGACAGTTAAGGACCAAAAATCAAATCTGTGGTTTAACTTAAAGATCACGGTAGATGTACTAAATGAGTATATGCCATTTCTACTACTGTAGATACAGTTGTCAAAGCCAAAGTCAAGGGAAATTATTGCGATAATGAAAATGCAAAAATTGAAGAGCGAGGTACCAAAAAAGATGGCTGTACAAACAGCACATATGTCATCGGATCTGAATGCTAGGCAGTTGAGGGAAGGAAGAGTCAGAGTACTACAGCACAGAAACAGGCCCTTTGGCCCAATGAGACATGCCAAAATGATATTCTACCTGGCGTTACTGAGCCATTCCTGGACCACAGCCCACCATAAACCCTCCCATTCACGTACCTATCCAAACTTTTCTTAGTTGTTGTAATTAAAATTGTATCCACCACTTCCGTTGGCAACTCATTCCACAGTCACACCACCCTCTCAGTGGAGATGTTCCCCAAATACTTCACCTTTTACCCTTAACTCATGACCTCTAGTTGCAGTCTCACCCTACTCAGTGGAAAAAGCTGGCTTGCACTTACCCAATCTATATCCCTCAATTTTGTATATCTCTATCAAATCTCCCCTCATTCTCCAACACACCAAAAAAAAACAAAGTCCTAATCTATTCAACCTTCCCCTATAATTCAGATCCCGGCATCATCTTTGTAAATTTTCTCTGTACTCTTTCAATCTTAGTGGAAAATATGTAAGCACAAGACCAAACCATCAAATATTTGAAACTGTTATGACTTTATTCAAAAAGGATGCAAGAATAAACCCAAAGACTGGTCAGCACTATCAGAATCAATAAGATGGGCAAAATTAATAGCCAGTTGAGAATGCATATTTAGGGAGGTCCACACAGCACGTTAGATGTCAGCTATGTGTAACTACCATATATTTTGGTTAGGAAGCAGAAAGGTTTGTATCTTTCACTGGAAAAGGGCTAAAGCTTTTGTATCTTTTACTGGTAGTAAAGAGTCACAGAATGGACTTGTTACCAAAACCAAACAGGCAATACCAACAGGGATACTGGCCAATTAGCCAAGGGACAAAGAACGGGCATGGCCATAACTATCTTTCAGAATGAATGAAAAAAAAAGACAGTGATATTCCTCAGGACCACCACTTGTATTGATGTAGTAATGGTTTGTAGCATACCTTCAAGACATGTCAATGGCATGGAACTTGAAAGCAAAGAGTGTGAAGAATAATGACCATGCCAGACAGGAAGGCTAGTGGACTGGACATGTATGTGGTAGATAAGAGTTAACCAAAAAAGTGCAAGAACGACAAAAGATAATAAAAGTTTAAGAGTGCAAGTCATAAAGACCAAGGTATATTTACATGCTGTTTTGAAGGCTGTCAGGACAAGTTAGGAAAGCTACTTTCCCTAAAGTTCTGTTATTATATTTCATAAATCCATTTGATGTGCACTATACCACTTGATTAGTAGAAAAACTTGTCAAAAATCAAAATTATATCTAAGAAATACTAAATAGGTGAACACACTACCATTAGCTGAACTCTCTTTAAATACATGGGCCTACCGTATATAGCTCTGTTGACCCAGCGGAGATTTCCATTTGACAACAGACAATCGACAATAGGTGCAGGAGTAGTCCATTCAGCCCTTCGAGCCAGCACCACCATTCACTGTGATCATGGCCCCATGATCAGTATCCCATTCCTGCCTTCTCCCCATATCCCTTGACTCCACTATCGTTACGAGCTCTATCTAACTCTTTCTTGAAAGAATCCAGAGAATTGGCCTCCACTGCCTTCTGAGGCAGAGCATTCCACAGATCCACAACTCTCTGGGTGAAAATGTTTTTCCTCAACTCCGTTCTAAATGGCCTACCCCTTATTCTCAAATTGTGGCCTCTGGTTCTGGACTTCCCCAACATCGGGAACATGTTTCCTGCCTCCAGCGTGTCCAATCCCTTAATAATCTTATATGTTTCAATCAGATCCCCTCTCATCCTTCTAAATGCCAGTGTATACAAGCCCAGTCGCTCCAATCTTTCAATATATGACAGTCCTGCCATCCCGGGAATTAACCTTGTGAACCTACGCTGCACTCCCTCAATAGCAAGAATGTCCTTCCTCAAATTTGGAGACCAAAACTGTACACAATACTCCAGGTGTGGCCTCACCAGGGCCCTGTACAACTGCAGAAGGACCTCTTTGCTCCTATACTCAACTCCCCTTGTTATGAAGGCCAACATGCCATTAGCTTTCTTCACTGCCTGCTGTACCTGCATGCTTACTTTCAGTGACTGATGAACAAGGACACCAAGATTTCATTGTACTTCCCCTTTTCCTAACTTGACACCATTCAAATAGTAATCTGCCTTCCTGTTCTTGCCACCAAAGTGGATAACCTCACATTTATCCACATTAAACTGCATCTGCCCACTCACCCAACCTGTCCAAGTCATCCTGCATTATCTCGACATCCTCCACACATTTCACACTACCATCCAGCTTTCTGTCATCTGCAAATTTGCTAATGTTACTTTCAATCCCTTCATCTAAAATTAATGTATATTGTAAATAGCTGCGGTCTCAGCACTGAGCCTTGCGGTACCCCATTAGTCACTGCCTGCCATCCTGAAAGGGACCCGTTAATCCCTACTCTGTTTCCTGTCTGCCAACCAATTTACGATTCGTGTCAGTACCCTACCCCCAATACCATGTGCTCTAATTTTGCCCACTAATCTCCTATGTGGGACCTTATCAAAGGCTTTCCAAAAGCCAAGGTACACTACATCCACTGGCTCTCCCTTGTCCATTTTCAAAGTTACATCTTCAAAAAATTTCAGAAGATTAGTTAAGCATGATTTCCCCTTCGTAAATCGATGCTGACTCGGACTGATCCTGTTACTGCTATCCAAATATGCCACTATTTCATCTTTTATAATTGACTCCAGAATCTTCCCCACCACTGATGTCAGGCTAACTGGTCTATAATTGCCTGTTTTCTCTCTCCCTCCTTTCTTAAACAGTGGGATAACATTAGCTACCCTCCAGTCTTCAGGAACTGATCCTGAATCTATAGAACATTGGAAAATAATTACCAATATGTCCACAATTTCTAGAGCCACCTCCTTAAGTACCCTGGCGGGCAGACCATCAGGCCCTGGGGATTTATCAGCCTTCAGTCCCATCGGTCTATCCAACACCATTTTCAGCTTAATGTGAATCTCCTTCAGTTCCTCCGTTAACCTAGGCCCTCCAGCCACTATTACACCTGGGAGATTGTTTGTGTCTTCCCTAGTGAAGACAGATCCAAAGTACCCATTCAACTCGTCTGCCATTTCCTTGTTCCCCATAATAAATTCACCCATTTCTGTCTTCAAGGGCCCAACTTTGGTCTTAACTAATTTTTTCCTCTTCACATACTAAGCTTCTTTTACTATCCTCCTTTAAATTCTTGGCTAGCTTGCCTTCATATCTCATCTTTTCCCCCTGTATTGCCTTTTTAGTTATCCTCTGTTGCTCTTTAAAAGTTTCCCAGTCCTCTGGCTTCCTGCTCACCTTTGCTATGTTATACTTCTCCTTTTAAATCTTTTTATTGAATAAGTATACAAAAAGGTAAGCCATATAGGCACTAATACACTGTTAGAATATAATAAAATTACAGGAGATATTAATACAGAAAAAAAATGATACAAACAAGGTAATTTAAACATAACATACTAAGGTAACATAATAGTATACTAATTTATATATATATATATCAATAAAGGAAAAAAAACCCACCGTGCAACTAAACTAAAAGCAAAGCAAAGCAATGGGCTAACTTGGAACCAAGTAGAGTTAAAGAACTCAAAATCACGTCCTCAAACCCGACCTCCATTAAAAACAGTAAAACAAAACAAGGGTATATAAATATGGAGCAAAAAAGAGAAGAAAAAAAAATTCATTAAATGAAAATATTGAATAAAAGATCTCCAGGTCTGTTCAAATTTAAGTGAGGAATCATAAAGATTGCTTCTAATTTTCTCCAAATTCAAGCATAATATCGTCTGAGAAAACCAAAAAATGTAGTTGGAGCATTAAGCTCTTTCCAATGTTGTAAGATACATCTTTTCACCATTAAAGTAAGAAATGCAATCATTCTACGGGCTGAAGGAGAAAGATTACTGGAAATTTTAGGTAGTCCAAAGATAGCAGTAATAGGGTGAGGAGAGATATCCATATTCAATACCTTTGAGATAATATTAAAAATGTCTCTCCAAAAAGTTTCCAGAGTAGGCCAAGACCAAAACATATGAGTTAAAGAGGCTATCTGCCCCGGACATCTATCACAAAAAGGATTAATATGAGAATAAAAGTGAGCCAGTTTATCTTTGGACATATGTGCTCTATGAACAACTTTAAATTGAATTAGGGAATGTTTAGCATAGATAGAGGAAGTATTGACTAATTGTAAAATCTGCCCCCAGTCATCCACGGAAATGATAGAACCCAATTCCTGTTCCCAATCTACCCTAATCTTATCAAATGGAGCTTCCCTAAGTTTCATAATAATATTATAAGTCATAGCCGATGCACCTTTCTGACATGGATTAAGGTTAATTATAGTATCTAAAATGTATGTAGGAGGAAGCATTAGAAAGGAAGAAAGTATAGTACTTAGGAAATTTCTAACTTGTAGATATCTAAAAAAATGTATTCTTGATAAATTATATTTATTAGATAATTGTTCAAAAGACATAAGGGAACCATCTAAAAATAAATCCAAAAACTGTGAAATACCCTTAGACTTCCAAATTTGAAAAGCACGATCCATAAAAGAGGGAGGAAAAAATATGTTACCTAAGATAGGAATCGCTAGCCCAAATTGGTTAAGATCAAAAAATTTTCTGAATTGAAACCAAATACATAAGGTATATTTAACTATCGGGTGAGAGACCTGTTTGAGGCGTTTCAAATCAAAAGGAAGAGAGGAACCTAAAATACAGCCAAGTGTATAGCCCTGAACAGATTGTAATTCCAATGCTACCCATTTGGGAATGGATAGTATATCCTGGTCAAATAACTAAAATTTCATATGTCAAATATTAATTGCCCAATAATAGAATCTAAAATTAGGTAATACTAAACCTCCATCTCTCTTAGCTTTCTGTAAATGTATTTTACCCAGTCTCGGGTTTTTATTTTGCCAAATAAATGAAGAAATTTTTGAGTCAACTTTATCAAAAAAAGATTTTGGAACAAAAATCGGTAATGCCTGAAATATATATAAAAATTTTGGCAGAAAAAACATCTTAACTGCATTAATACGACCAATCAAAGTTAAATATAATGGAAACCATTTAGATGAAAGTTGAATAATATGGTCAATTAAGGGTAAAAAGTTAATCTTGAATAAATCTTTGTGTTTACAAGTAATTTTAATCCCAAGATATGAAAAATAATTATTAATCAATTTAAACGGAAAGTTATAGAAACATAGAAACATAGAAAATAGGTGCAGGAGTAGGCCATTCGGCCCTTCGAGCCTGCACCGCCATTTATTATGATCATGGCTGATCATCCAACTCAGAACCCCGCTCCAGCCTTCCCTCCATACCCCCTGACCCCTGTAGCCACAAGGGCCATATCTAACTCCCTCTTAAACATAGCCAATGAACTGGCCTCAACAGTTTGCTGTGGCAGAGAATTCCACAGATTCACCACTCTCTGTGTGAAGAAGTTTTTCCTAATCTCGGTCCTAAAAGGCTTCCCCTCTATCCTCAAACTGTGACCCCTCGTTCTGGACCTCCCCAACATCGGGAACAATCTTCCCGCATCTAGCCTATCCAATCCCTTTAGGATCTTATACGTTTCAATCAGATCCCCCCTCAATCTTCTAAATTCCAACGAGTACAAGCCCAGTTCATCCAGTCTTTCTTCATATGAAAGACCTGCCATCCCAGGAATCAATCTGGTGAACCTTCTTTGTACTCCCTCTATGGCAAAGATGTCTTTCCTCAGATTAGGGGACCAAAACTGCACACAATACTCCAGGTGTGGTCTCACCAAGGCCTTGTACAACTGCAGTAGTACCTCCCTGCTCCTGTACTCGAATCCTCTCGCTATAAATTATGATATAAGGGAAGTTGTTTACTAATCGGGAAAAGTTCACTCTTACTAAGATTTAATTTATAACCTGAAAAAAGACTAAATTGTGCTAATAACTCTAAAACAGCAGGGATGGATATTTGAGGGTTAGAAATATATAAAAGTAAGTCATCAGCATAGAGTGATATTTTATGGGACTTTAAGCCCCGAGTTATCCCAGTAATATTTGGAGATTCTCGAATGGCAATTGCAAGAGGTTCTAATGCAATATCAAATAATAAAGGACTAAGAGGACAACCTTGTCGAGTACCTTGAAAAAGAGGGAAAAAAGGTGAGCTTAAAGAGTTAGTACGGACTGAGGCCACAGGAGAATGATATAACAGTTTGATCCAGGATATAAATTTCGAGCTAAAATTAAACATTTCAAGCACCTTAAATAAGTAGGCCATTCTACTCTATCAAAAGCTTTCTCAGCATCTAAAGAGATAACATGCTCAGGAACATTTTGTGAGGGGGTATAAACAATATTTAACAGTGTGCGAATGTTATAAAAAGAGTAACGACCTTTAATAAAACCCGCTTGGTCTTCCAAAATAATAAAAGGAAGTACTTTTTCTAATCTGTTTGCTAATAACTTAGAAAAACTTTTAGAATCAACATTTAATAAAGATATTGGTCTATAAGATGCACATTGAGCAGGATCTTTATCCTTCTTTAATATTAGAGAGATTGACGCTCTATTGAAAGATTCGGGAAGTTTACCAAGTTTTAATGAAGCCTCGAAAACCCTACAGAACCAAGGGATTAATTAAAGTGCAAAACATTTATAAAGTTCTGTGGTAAACCCATCAGGGCCAGGAGCTTTCCCCAGGTTCATAGAGGAAATAACATTCTTAATCTCATCAGTGGTAATGGGAGTATCTAGCATAGAAAACATATCCTGTGAAATCTCAGGGAAGTCTAGGTTATCTAAAAAATCATTCATATATTTAGAGTCTCGAGGAGACTCTGATTGATATAAGGAAGAATAAAAATCAAAGAAGGTTTGATTAATCCCCGCATGATCAAGTATCAGTCGATCATTTTGATTATAAATCTGATTAATTTGAGATTTAGCATAATTAGACTTCAATTGGTTAGCCAACAGTTTGCCAATTTTGTCACTGTGTACATAAAATTCACTTCTTGTTTAGTTTAATTGGTTTACAATCGAGGACGAAAGTAATAAACTGTGTTCCATTTGAAGTTCAGTTCTTTGTTTATATAACTCCTCAGAGGGAGCTGTAACATATTTCTTATCAATTTCCTTAATCTTGTCCACAATTACCAACTCCTCCTGCTTCAGCTTCTTCCTCAAAGCAGCAGAATACGAGATAATCTGACCACGAATATAAGCTTTAAAAATATCCCAAAGAATGTTCACAGAAATATCCTCTGTATAGTTGATTGTAAAAAAAAATCAATCTGTTCATTCATAAATTTAACAAAGTCCGAGTCCTGAAGCAACAGCGAATTAAAACGCCATTGTCTATTATTTTGTGTATTGGCCTGAATTTTAATAGAAAGCTTAAGTGGAGCATGATCCGAAATGGTTATAGAGTCATAATCACATTTAATCACTGAAGAAATAAGACGAGAGTCAATAAAGAAATAATCAATTCTTGAATAGGAATGATGAACATGTGAAAAAAAAGAAATATCTTTTTCCTGAGGATGCAAAATGTCCGTCGACCCAGAATCAGAGAGGAATGAATTAATCAAAGTTGCAGATTTATTAGTTAAGGTCCATAGAGGAGCCGAACAGTCCAAAGCTGGAGATAAACAAGTATTAAGATCTCTGCTCCAGATCAAGGAAAACTCATTCAAATTCGGGAACTGATTGAATAATGATTTATAAAATTCCGGACAGTCCATATTGGGAGCATAAACATTAACCAAAAGTACCTTTTTATTAAATAGTAGACCACTAACCAGTAGAAATCTACCATTCAGATCAGAGATAATATCATGTTGTATAAAAGTAACTGAGGAGTCTATAAAAATAGAGACGCCTCGAATCTTCACGTTAGAGTTCGAATGAAACTGTTGTTCCTTCCAGAATTTAAAAAAACGTAGTCTGTCCCCCCTCCGCACATGGGTCTCTTGTAAAAATAGAATTTGTGCTTTAAGTCTCTGGAACACTTTAAAAACTTTTTTCCTTTTAATAGGATGGTTAAGACCATTAGTATTCCAGGAGACAAAATTAATAATAGACTCCATAAACCCTAAAGTCAACCCGCAAAAAGGAGGATTGACGATAGGCTCGACCCACGAACCCGGAAAGGGAACAGAACAAATAAGAGATATCGGGAAGGAGAACGCAACCAATACTTCAATAGTGTACATAGCCCAAGAAGAAAAAAACTAAAACGTGATCCCCTCCCACCACCCCCCACCCCATAACCCCAAGGCTAAATCCAAAACAGACCAGCCAGAAAGAAGCACTAAAACTACCCCCATGACTTCCGATAGACACTCACTAAAAAAAAGTGTAAATATATAAAAGATCAGCTAGTTATAAAACAGTAAAAAAATTTTAAAAAGTAAATCAATTAAAACAAACACTTAATATAACAGAGAAAAAGCCAGAAAATATAAAAACCACAACAAACCCCAGACCCTATGAATAAACAAAAAAAGAAATGAAATTATTAACATAAACTAGTTATGAAATCCTACAAAAAAAAGTAGATTTAAAAACTACAAAATTTAAGGCCTCAAAGGAAATACGTAGAATGACGCTGAGGAAATAACCACCCAGAATCCCCTGGGAAAAAGAAAGGAATGACGCAGATAGAAAGAAAGTTTAGCAACCATATCAATTAATCAAAAAAACCTTTCTGCCCATATAAGGCAAAAAAAATTAAGGCCGACAGATTCACAACCTCCGATCAAACGGAGATAGTTAAAAATTACGATTAAGATGTTGAAGGTGAAAATTGATCCAGATAACTCTGGGCATCCGATGGAGATTCAAAAAAATGAAGGGCTCCGTCAGGCGTACGTATCCTTAGACGTGCTGGGTAAAGCAGCGCTGGTTTTAAATCCATCTTGTAGAGTTCCGACATCACAGATCTGTAACGAACCCGTTGATCCCGAATTGGTTTACTGAAATCCTCCACAAACCGGAAATGAAGATCCAAAAAAAATCAATGAAACCTTTAGATCGAACGAATCGAAACAGTTTCTCCTTGTCTTGAAAGTAATGAAAACGTAAGATGACATGTCAAGGTTTATCTGACTTAGACGAGTATGATGGAACTCTGTGAACACGATCTAATAACAGTGGTTGGTCAGGAAATACAGTAGGAAATGCATCTTTTAAAAGTTGAGAAAAAAAACTTCATTGGGTTGTCAGATTCAGCAGCTTCACGCACACCAATCATTCGAAGATCCTGCCGTCGCATTCTGGATTCTAAGTCAGAGTTTTTAAAGGTCAGAAAGTCAAGTTTCTTCTTCATTATATTGTTTCTTCAATTTTCCCCATCTTGAGTTCATTTTGTTGCGTGGATTTTTGAAGATTAGATATAGCCGACTGATGTTTCATAATAGATGTTTGTATTTTATCGATTGAATCGGCAAATTTCTGGAAATTAATTGAAATTTCCACACGAATCAGCTCCGTAATAGAGGTTGAAATTTCCCTTTGAATTAGATCCGATATAGCTTTCAAAGTCACCGGTGGTTCAGTCGGAGGAAAATCGGTACCTTTCGGTCTAACCGGAGGTTTGTGTCCCTCACATTTTTTCCATTCTTAGACATATCAGACCTTAAAAGCATCCGATTATCAAAGAGCCCAATTTGTTTCAAAGTATTGTAAAAGTCGATGCCTTAATGGTTGGTTAAAATATAGCTGATCATAAGAAGAAAAACTCAGAGGAAATGGAGCGAGTCAAGAACACGACTTCACTCCATGAGCTCTACCGGAAGTCCCCTGCTATGTTATACTTCTCTTTTATTTTTATACTATCCTTGACTTCTCTTGTCAGCCACGGTCGCCCCTTACTCCTCTTAGAATCTTTCTTCTTCTTTGGAATGAACTGATCCTGCACCTTCTGTATTATTCCCAGAAATACCTGCTATTGTTGTTCCACTGTCATCCTTGCTAGGGTATCTTCCCAGTCAACTTTGGCCAGCTCCTCCCTCTTAACTCCATAGTCCCCTTTGTTCAACTGCAATACCGACACTTCCGATTTTCCCTTCTCCCTCTCAAATTGTAGTTTAAAACTTAGCATATTATGGTCACTACCTCCTAATGGCTCCTTTACCTTAAGTTTCCTTATCAAATCTGGCTCATTACACAACACTAAATCCAGAATTGCCTTCTCCCTGGTAGGTTCCAGTACAAGCTGCTCTAAGAATCCACCTCGGAGGCACTCCACAAACTCCCTTTCTTGAGGTCCAGTACCAACCTGATTTTACCAGTCTACCTGCATGTTAAAATCCCCCATAACAGCCGTAGAATTACCTTTGCGACATACCAATTTTAACTCTTGATTCAGCTTGCACCCTATATCCAGGCTACTGTTTGGGGGCCTGTAGGTAACTCCCATTAGGGTCTTTTTGCCCTTACAGTTTCTCAGTTCTACCCATACTGACTCTGCATCTCCTGATTCTATGTCGCCCCTCGCAAGGGACTGAATTTCATTCCTCACCAACAGAGCCACCCCATCCCCTCTGCCCACCTGTCTGTCCTTTCGATAGGACGTATACACTTGAATATTCATTTCCCAGCCCTGGTCCTCTGGCAGCCATGTCTCTGTTATTCCTACAACATCATACTTGCCAATTTCCAACTGAGCCTCAAGCTCATCCACTTTATTTCTTATACTTCATGCATTCATATATAATACTTTTAATCCATTACTCCCCTCACCTTTCACATCGATTCCTATTGCACTTGGCCATACTCTCCAATCCCTTCCTGATCTTTCTGCCCCATTAATTCTGTTGTCTTTCTTAACTTTCCTTATTCTCTCTTTCCCTTTAACTCCATCCTTACATTTCCTCTCCTCCCCCCCCCCCAACTACTTAGTTTAAACACACCCGTGTAGCAGTGGCAAATCTGTCTGCCAGAATGCTGGACCCTGCCTGTTAAGGTGCAACCCATCCCTTTTGTACAATTCATCCTTACCCCAAAACAGATCCCAGTGGTCTAAGAATCTAAATCCCTGCTTCCCGCACCAGCTCCTTAGCCACACATTCAGATCCCCTATCTCCCTGTTCCTGCCCTCACCAGCACGAGGAACTGGAAGCAAACCAGAGATAACCACACTGGAGGTCCTGCTTTTCATCCTTCTTCCGAGTTCTTTGAAGTCACGCTGCAGAATTTCTTTCTTCCTCTTCCCAACGTCATTTGTGCTGACATGCACCACCACTTCTGGCTGTTCACCTTCACCCTTGAGGATGCCCTGCAATCGGTCCATGATGTCCTTGATCCTGGCACCAGGGAGGCAACACACCATCCTTAAATCCTGCCTGTTGCCGCAGAAACCCCTTTCTGTACCTCTCACTATGGAGTCCCCTACTACCACGGCTCTGCCTGATGTCTGTCTCCTCGGCTTTGCTTCAGCGCCACTTTTTGACTCGCAGACCTGTCCGCCTCTCAGACTGGCAGTGTCTTCTGTCCTGACAGCTTCCAAGAGTGTGAACCTGTTTTCAAGAGGTACATCTCCCGGGGTCTCCTGTACTCCAAGCTTCCAACCCTTCCTCATGGTCGCCCCCCTTCTCTCTTCCTGTGTTTTCGGTGCAATGATCACGCTGTGGGTCTTGTCCAGAAAACTCTCGTTTTCCCGGATGAACCTGAGGTCATCCAGTTGCCTCTCCAGTGCCCCAACACGGTCCTTCAAGAGCTGTTCTTATTTGTTCTTATTATAAGAGGGCTTGTTCTAGACCATACCAAAGGAACGAACAGCCAGAACAGAAAACAAGTAGAAAGTAACAGGGACTAAATAAATAAACTCTCAAAGTGAAGGTCAATCACATCTTCTGACTGGGAACATTTCAAACTTTTACAGATAGCAGCGATTCCAGCAATTAGATCAGCATTTCCAACAGCTGCATTTTACATTTCTAGCACTCAGTACTTTTCTTTGCTAATTTCATTCTTTTTTCTAATCCCCACACTGCTCATTACAAACTTAATATGAAACCATCTGCGTACAAGGATTTCCAGATACGTCTTGTACATTTTAGACATTGCAACAGTGAATTAAATGATACAAGGCTAATGAGAAAGGCCAGAATCACTTAAATGAATGATAAAATCTACAGAATATTGGTTAATGTTTTTCATGCACTTTACTCTAGGCCAAGTTTTAATCTTTATATCATTATTGGAATGGAATCTGTGATCTCAGTACTGGATTTGCAGTGCATTTTTACATACTCAGCCACCATTCAGCTAGAAGCATGCTCGTTTTTCTTTATTAAACTGCCGTAAAGATATGTTCAAGTATAAATATATCCTTTGTGGAAAAAACTATAAAAGTAGTTAAAGACAAATTTAAATTGCATACTTTATAACTAAATGGGAAAATGTCCAACAGGAGCCAGAAGCAGTTAACCATAAATTCCATGGAGCTTCGTGGCTTACATAAACGTTTGAAACATTTCAACTTGGTTTTCATTAGAAAATTAAATGTTATGGAAACTATTCCCAATCATTTATGATCTCTATCAGCCTTGCAGTGAAAAGACTTGGTAACAAGTGGACTGGTTTGCAATGTGGAAAATTAGATGCAAGATTACATATTTTAGATCACAGGCCATGGCATACATTATGATCTTATATTGTGGATTATCTGGAAGTAGTTATTTGTAAGATGGTCAAAAGACAAATCTGGCCCAAGTCACATGAAGCTATTGGGCATAACAAATACCTTCATAGCGATAACATCACATCCTAAAAATTCCTTTCTGATTGTGAAATTTTGAAAAAATTATCAAGAGTGACATGCTGTTGACCAGTCACGAAGATAAGCAAAACCACTGATGAAACAGGTGAGGCAAGGATGAGACTGGTAGTTTATTTGATATAAATACATAAACATTAAGAAAGGTACCTTGCAAGGCTGAGTTATGGTTGCAAAATTTTCACATTTATAAACAACTTAGACAACGGAGTACAAAGTTTTCCAACAAGGCAAATGTAGAGAGTGCTTTAACGAGTGCAGACACAAAGTATTACACCAAATGGAATTAAAAAGAAAAGCCCATTCATATTAATGCTAACTTTTAAAGAAAAGTTGTAAATTATAAATTGTGGATTCCCATTAATTGGGACACATCACTTCCAGTACATTTTCACCCAATTAGCTGAATTCTCACGAAAAGAGGTAAAAGGGTATAAATAAAAGACAAATTACCCTTTAACTGAGTAACAAATTATGCAATTAAGATATAGAATGAATTCGAATACACCAATGCTACCACCAGACTATAAAGCTGTGTATTAGTCCCTAATAATTATTGATCCAATGCATGCTGCTGTGTATGGGGTATTCAGGAAGGGGTAGCCCTTTGTCCAGTCCTTTCTGGGGCTGCTCACTCACTGGTACCCAGCGAACATTCAGCTCTCACCTATGACTCCAGTAGCTGTCCACGTGCGACAGCAGAAAGGTGGGCTAAACAAGGTGAGGGTAGCTGGTGGGCCTCATAACCTGGTGAAAGAGAGACATGCCAGTCCTAGCATGTGAAGTCAGCTCCAGCAGACTGAGCAGATGAGATCAACAGTGAGATCCAACAGCCAAGAAGACAGTTCTGTAACGCTTCATGGAAAGTGAAGGGCGTGATAAGGCATGGAAGTAGTCACAGTGACCCCAGTTTGTGACAGCTACTCATATTACTGGATTCAGACTTCTGAGGTTGTAAGAGCGGTACTGTTCCAGTTTTCCACTTTAAAAACTCTCCTGCACGGGTTTCACTGTCATCGTCAGATACGACGGACAATCAACGAGCAGCTGTGTCCTTTTGATTGCCTTTAAATGAACAAAATTAACACAGACATCTGGTGCAGATAATGGACTGCCTCCATACAATGCCTTTGGCAATTTCATCCTCCAAACTTTCATTATTCTAACAATCAAGATGATTGTTGATATCTTCAAATTATTTGTTATTCTTAACTTGCTGAAGTAGTGAAATAGCTTCATTTTCACTCCCGCCCACTTTTGGCATCTCCAAGCCTAAATGCTTGAAATTGCAGCAAGCAAAGCAATTCTAAATTGTCTTACTGCTTATTTCTTGCCAACTATCAGTGAAAAAAAAATCAACTGCTTTTTGAACACAAACACACACAACTGTTGCTTTTTAAAAACTGTTCATTCTTAGCACAAGTTTACATGACTGACGTTAACTAGAAACTGTTTGGCAAAAGTCTCCTGTTCTAATTAAGCAGCATAGTGTCTCAAATAAATGAAGGGAATTCCAGCTATTTTCTTTATTTAGTTTTGTTCTTCAAGAGCTGTTCCAAATAAGCGGCTGCCCTGACTAACCAACAGACTAGTTAACTGGAATCCACTGTACCTTAAATACTGAATCATTTTCATGAAGGAATGGTAAGGTAAAAGTAGTCGAGCAATAAATGAGAGGACTGCAGCACATAAGAGCTTTTATATTTTTTTTTGATGGGAATGGATTGGGGCAAGAGGTATATAGAAACTCCACAGAGCTGCCCTTCAGTTGGAATTAGTGATGACTGGCTGGATATGATCTGTGCAGGAACTAGGTCTGCTGGAACAAATGGTCACTTTCATTCCATTCTGCTTCTCTATAATTTAGCACTCTGTCTTAAAGTGAAATTCTCCTATTACCATTAAAAAAATCTTGTCTTTCTTCTAAAAAATAGGCAAGGCACTATGTGATTAAAAGAGTCACTTTAAAGAAGATTCTAGTAGCCTGATCCCTACCTGCTTTCCATTTGGTTCTTTGGGCATTTATTGAAACTTTATAATCTCACTTCAAAGAGATTGCTTTAAAAGTGATGCTATGCTTCTCTAGCCCAACTATTATGAAACCTTGTTTACATAGCCAAATAAAGGCTGAAGATACCATCCCATTGACAGCTTGCAAAACAAAATAGTAGTCAATAAGAAAAGATTGGGGTGTCTCAGGACTCACGAGCTGGATTCATTTATGTCATTTGCCAATATGGAAAAGTATTTGAAATGATTTTGCAAATGGGCTACTAAAATAATTTGTACCTTGTAAAAAAAACAGCATAATACATCTTAAATATAACCCTGAAGGAAAGCAAAATGAAGAAAATGTCAAATATTGAATGCTGATAAAAGAAACACTTCTGGCCTTGGGATATGGTATGAACTGAAATGATATAATTCCTTCTTAAATAAAATGTTTTTCCCCCAATTTGATTAACTGCCTACTACTATTGATGTGTAAAATAATAAAGGAGAGCCAGCATGGCTTTGTGCAGGGCAGATCATGTCTTACCAACTTGACTGGAGTTTTGTAACAAGGTGACGAGAGAGGTTGATGAAGGTTAAGCAGTGGATGTTGTCAGTATGGATTTTAGAAAAGCATTTGACAAAGTCCCTCAAGGGGAGCTAATCCAGAAGATTGGGATGCATGAGGTCTGCAGCAAATTGAGTATTTGGATTCAGGAACTAGCTTGCATGTAAAAGACAGAGGGCAGTGGTTGAAGTGAACTGGAGGTCAGTTTCACAGGGATCTGTGCTGGGACCTCTGCTGTTTGTGATGTATATAAATGCCCTGGATGAAAATGTAGATGGGTGGGTTAGTAAGAATGTCTCTGTTCTAGCCCTCAGCAGACTCATGGTCCATCCAGAGCTTCTGGTTGGGGAAGATTCTGAATGTTTTTGTGGGGACATACTCATTTACAACTGCTTGTATAAAGTCCGTGACAACCGTGGCGTATTCATTCAGATCCACTGGTAAGCCCTTGAACACAGCCCAGCCGACCAACTCAAAGCAATCCCATAGCTACTGCTCTGTCCCCCACGACCACCTCTTTGCTGTCCTCATCTCTGAAGCCTTACTCTTTAGCCTCTGCCTGAATTAAGTGGGCAGCCAAATGATCAGATTCCTGAAATGCAGTCTAGGCATGGAATGGTAGGCATTCCCTATCGTAGTATAGCAGTGGTCAAGTGTTGGGACCGCTGGTGCTATAGGTTAAGGGTATTTGGGCAGAGATTTCTTAAAACAAGCCTGTTTGAAGTCTCCAACTACGATTTGAAATGTGCCAGAGTAAACAGCTCCTTGTTTGGTGTCGACAGCATGTAGTATCTCAAGTGCCTGACTACAGTCAGCAAATTGTGGTGCGTCAACTGCAACCAGGGTCACGGAAGAGAACTCTCTTGGTAAATAGAATAGCAGGTACTTGATTGTTTTGTTTCAGGTCGGGAGAACACAAGTACGGCAAAACCTCCACATCGGAGCACCACAGAGTGTTTATCATGAAACGCACAACCCCCCCCCCCCCCACCTTTTGCCTTTTCTGAAACAGATTTCTGGTCCACCCAGTGTTTTGAGAAGTCTTATCTTTGAGGGTCTTATCTTCAAATCTGGCTTGCTCGGAGTAAACCTTGGCTCAGTAAAACACAGAACATAACAATTCCTCATTTCCCTCCGATACAATAATCAGGTCCTCAATCTTGTTCTCCAGCAAATGCACCTTTGCTAACAAGGTTCTGGGTAGAGGAGGTCTCATTCTTCTGTTTTTCAGCCTGGCTTGGGAGTTCACCACCTGCCACGCTTCTGGCCATGACAATGAACCACCTTCTGCTTAAAAGTGAAGAGTTTTCTGCCATTACCCTAGTAACGGTGTACATTTCACCTGAGTCCAACAGGCTCAGGAGGAGCTGAGCATCGTGATCAGCAGTCACAAAACAGCTCATCCTGATGTCTTCCCTATCATTGCAGGAGATTTCACCCAGGCCACCTTGAAGAAGTCTCCAAACAACTACCATCAACGTTTCACCTGTGGAACCAGAGGAGCCAACACACTTGACCACCATCAAGGAAACCTACCTTGCTATCCCATGCCCATACTTTAGCCAGTCTGATCACATGGCTGTACTTCTACTCCCAACATACAGGCAAAGAGTAAAGACTGCAGCACCAGTGGTCCAAGAAATTATGGTCAAGGGAGGTGGAGGAGGGCTCACAGGACTGCTCTGAGTCAGTGGTCTGGACAATATTCAGGAACTTACCTTTGAATCAGAATGAATCCACCACAGTTGTCACCAACTTCATCAAGACCCGTGTGGCTGAGTGTGTGCCTTCGAGAACATACCGGACATACCCAAACCAAAAGCCGAGGACGAACAGTAAGATTCGTAGTCTGCGAGGACTAGATCTATGGCATTCAAGATCGGTGGTTCAGAACTATTCAAGTCCAGGTACAACCCACGGAAAGCTATTTTAAGGGTGAGAAAACAATTCCAATTGAAGTTAAGAGTTGGAATCAGATGCACATCAGATCTGGCCAGGGTTTACAGGCTATTACTTCCTACAAGGCAAAACCCAACATCGTGAATGTCTGTGATGCTTCACTCCCAGATGAGTTCAACATTTTTTATGCTAGCTTTGAAAGAGAGAATAAAACTGCACTTGTGTGAATCCCTGCAGCATCTGGTGACTCCATGATCTCAGTCTTGGAGGCTGATGTCAGACCTTTCAACAGGGTGAACCGCCACCAGTCGTTAGGTCCAGATGGTGTACCTGCTAGGGCACTGAAAACTTGTGCTAACCAACAGGCAGAACTGTTCAAGGGATCATCTTCCATCTCTCACAGCTGCAGTCAGAGGTTCCCTCCTATTTCAAAAGGATGACAATCATAGCAGTGCCCAAGGGTAGAGTGATCTGCCTCAATGACCACCACCCAATTGCACTCACATCTACTATGAAGTGCTTTGAAAGGTTGGCAATGGCCAGAATCAACTTCTGCCTAAGTAAGGACCTGGACTGCTACAATTTGCCTATCACCACAATAGGTCTACAGCAGATATAATCTCACTGGTTCTCCACTTGATGGTGGACCACCTAGACAATAGCAATACCTATGTCAGGCTGCTATTTATTGATTACAGCTAAGCATTCAACACAAACAAACCACCAGTTCTAATCATCAAGCTCCAAAATCTGGGCCTTCTGTAACTGGATCCTTGACTTCTTCACCAGAAGATCAGCACCTCAACGATGCATGCTTAGCCCACTCCACTCCTCTACTCTCTCCACACACACGGTTCGAACACCATCTATAAATTTGCTGCTGATAAATTTGTTGGCAGAATTTGAAATGGTAACAAGGAGGTATACAAGAGCGAGATAGATCAGCTGGCTGAGCATTGTCGCAACAAGAGCCTTGCACTCAATGTCAGTAAGACCAAGGAAATGATTGTGTACTTCAGGAAGGGCAAGACAAGGGAACACGCACCAGTCCTCATTGAGGGATCAAAAGTGAAAAGGGTGAGCAGTTTCAAGTTCCTGGGCATCAACAGCTCTGAAGATCTATCGTGGGCACTATTACAAATAAGACACAACAGTGGCTATATTCCATTGGGAGTTTGAGGAGACTTGGTATGTCACCAAAGACTCTTGCAAATTTCTACATTCTGACTGGTTGCATCACTGTCTGGTATGGAGGGGCCACTGCACAGGATCAGAAAAAGCTGCAGAAAGTTGTAAATGCAGCCAGCTCCATCATGGGCAATAACCACCCCAGCATCAAGGACATTTTCAAAACCTGATGTCTCAAGAAGGCGGAATCCATCATTAAGGACCCCCATCACCAGGGACATGCCTTCTTCTTCATGCTACCATCAAGGTGGTGGTACAGGATTCTGTAGACACACTCAATGTTTCAGGAACAGCTTCTTCTCCTCCACCATATTTTTGCTTTCTTTTTGCACTAAATTTTTAATAAATATTTTTATTGCAATTTACAGTTTTAAAAAAATTACTATTGCACTGTACTGTTGCTGCAAAACAACAAATTTCATGACATGTACCAGTTATATTAAATGCTGAGTCTGACTGTTTGAGGAACACCTTCTTCCACTCCAGCATCTGATTTCTGAATGGACAATGAACTGAAGAACTCTACCTCATCATATTTGCTCTCTAGCATTACTTAAGTTTATTTTCATATATATTTGATATTTTTATAATTTGTTATATCTTGTGTATTACACTGTACTGCTTCTGCATATCATCAAATTTTATGACATGTATCAATGATAATAAACCTGATTGAGTTCTTCAGAAGAGTTTTCAACCTGAAATGTTGACCATTTCTCTTCCCACTCATGTTGCTGACTTGCTAAATGCTTCCAGAACTTTCTAATTTAGATTTCCAATATTAGCCTTTTTTTTTGGTTGGAAGGAGACGGAAGTAACAAATTCTACAACTATTGATAGAACTATCAGACTGAGTTGCTTTGTCATCCAGGAAAGTGAAGACCTTCTTTCAAATAACTTGGATTTCAGAGTTACAAACCAGCCACAGCTCTGTTGGAAGCCGGCCAGCATTAAGTAAATTGAGGTTCAAACTTCATTGTAGGAAGTGCAATGAAATGATAGACCAAAGCCTGCTGGCCCTCCAAAGTAGACATCAAAATGTCATGCCAAATTGGAAAAGGAATTTATTTCTCCTTGCCTCAGTATCAACATTCCACATGAAAGCCAAGGATGAAATTAGCTGATGTACCAGAGCTCTACTAGCTTTATTCAAAGCACATCACTAAACAGAGGTGAAGATATCTTCATCACTAGCTCAGTTTCCAGGAATTCTCCATGTAATTGCAACATGGAAGTGACCTTTACCACAATGGTTTGTGAAGGGTTAAAGGAAACACCACCATTTGGAGAGGGGCCTTAAAAAAAATCAATGCCTGTGAGCCAAGAGTAAAATATTTTAAAAATTGAACCTACACCAAAAAGCATACAACATGATAATGCGCATGTATTTATTTACACTATAAAGCTCATGCTGGCTCTGAAATATAATCTAATTGGTCTGATATTTCCCCAAAGATTTGCAAATGTTTCTAATTCACTCTAAATTCATTTATAAAATGATGCATTATTTTAAGCTGTTTTACAAATGCTTTAAAAACATTATTTGATAATTCATCTTCTAACATTTATGGAATATTGCTTTATACAAACTCCCACATTCCATTCACGAACTTAATATACTACACTACCTCTAAGTACAATGAAACCTCGAAAGGTTATGAAAGATAATATTTGAATGTAACACACACAAAAAATGCTGGTGAATGCAGCAGGCCAGGCAGCATCTTTTGTGTGCGTTGCTTGAAATTCCAACATTTGCAGATTTCCTCATGTTTGCGTTTTTAATATTTGAATGTTATAGTTTTCTTCCTTGGAGAATAAACTCTGATATTCAGATTTTGTAATTTGACACTTAATACTACAATTACAGGAGGATAGTTTTGTATATTGTCACATTCCAAACCATCTTTTTGTAATCACAGTAAAGATACACTGACTCTTGTATCTAAATTTGACTAAATAAATGAATGGGGTGCTTGAACTACAAAGAGATTTTGTTAAGTAAGAAAATAATTGTTTCAAATGAGAACCACCTAAAAAAGAAAAATATAAAATAAAAGATTTGGCTGGCTTTTAGCAGGTCAGGCAGCGTCTATGGAAAGGAATAAACAGTCGACATATTGGTCCAAGATGTCGATTGTTTGTTCCTTTCCGTAGATGCTGCCGGACCTGCTGAGTTCCTCCAGTATCTTGTAATTTTGTATTTTTCCAACATCCTGCAGAATATCTTGTTTATAGCTGGCTTTTCAAACTTTCGGGAGTTTAAAAATAACTACAATGATGAAAGAAACAATTGTACATTTTAATTTGATTAGTATATGCTGAGAACATTTAACAGTGTGATTAGCACAAAAATTTCTATTTTCAAGATACCTTTAAAATATTTCTTCAAGTAGGCATATTTTATTTATTAAGGTTGCAACTCAAGAGTGCTGTTTCTCATGTTTTAAATTACTTTTGTTGAGAACAGTTCTAATAAAACTTGTATGATCCAAATACTGGGAAATAAAAAAAACATGTATCTGCAAAGAAATGCTTTGATTTAACCAGACACCTCTCTTAGAATGAAACTTCATATCAGCTAGAGTTTAGAAGTATATTTAACAAATCTTTGTTGCTGGAAGCTAACACTCGAGAGTCTACTGTCTGTAACAGCAAAGAATGTACCTCAATGCAAAAGGTTACCAGACACTGTATAAGATTTCTACATTTTTGCTTGGACTGATTTTTAGCCAAGACTGAGTACCATTCCCCGAGAGAATTTTTCACTGGAAGAACCTGATATGTTAAGCTTGCATTTCATAATTATGTGCTGTAATTATGAAGCTGCAAAGGGAGAACTAAAGCCATATTATTCCATCACTTTATTTATGGTCTATATCAAACAGAGGAAAAAGAAATGCAACATACAGAAGCCTGTGCCTCACTACTTTCGGGGAGAACATAATGTCATGATATCCTTTCATGTAAAATACACTGTGTTCACAGATAGTTTGTAACACCACTATCAAAGGATAACAGATGAAATACAGTTGGGGCCTCATTAATGCTGGACTATGAAACCATGATGACCTCAAGAGATCAAGAACCTTCAATGCTGAAATGTTGTATGTGTCATCAGCACTAAGGAAAGTCATGAACACAGAATAGTGATGCCAGACAAGAACACCATTTGTACCCTTGGGCTTCAACATGTGAGGAATAGTACTGTCGATAGAGAAAGTAATTATAAAAATAGATTTTGTTTTTAGAATAAAGAACAGAGGATTCAAAAATAAAACAAAATTTTAAATCTGCTTGGGATTGTTTGAATTTTACGAAAACTGAATGAACAGAGTCTGTTGTCTGCAAAATGAAGGGTGTGATATTACGTAAAATGAACTCCTGTATGTAGTTGAGGATTAAATTCTAACCTGAATGAGTGCACTTATGATGGGTTTTGGCTTTGCCTGATGTATTAGGACAGGAAGAGGCATTTGAAAAATCTAAACAAAATCAGAGCCAACAATCATCAAAAAAATTGCACTTACATCTAAGTCAGACCCCATTCTAACTCGGCTGGTCAACACCGTGCAAGGAACTGCTGTGAGGAAGGTAAGGCGGCAAGCAATCACGTCTCTCGTCTAGAGGTGCAAGTTAATAGTAATAGGGAAAATATACTGTCATGAAATTTTCTGCCCTATTTTATTGCACCGGGTGCTTTGTAAAATGGTAGTATTTAAGATGGGTACCCAAAGGGAAAACATTTTTTGTAACTTCTTACTGTGTTACACAGTGCAACATATGATTCATTAATGAGGTTATCCCAAATTTGTCCAGTCCACAAAGCTGCACTGTAGAGTGAGGCCAACTGGTATAAATTATTTTTTTTATTCCCAGATGATCAGTTGTGCCAGAGAGGAAATGCTTCTTGCCAAAAATCATAGGATTAAAAAATTGGGAAAGATAAGTCGATTAAAATCCAAAAGACTAAAACGTAAAACAATTTATCAGATATGTTGAAATGTATATATCAGGTCTCCATAAGATTAGAGATGATTTCAATACAGGCAGAAATTATATGAACAAGAAAAATTGCACCTTATATGCCCTCTGGAATTACTAGTAAAGCACTTAAAGTTCAGAACTGAATGCTTTCAACTAATAAACCTATGCTGCCCTCCAGTGTCTATTTTACACAATTCACTTCTAAGAATTTCAAATAAGTATTTATTTTTTTTAAAACTTGATTTTTACTCTTCTTAAAGACAACAAATCCTGGGTACATGGGACAAGATTTAAGATCTTTGTAAAGAGGCTAATGCCAGAAAAGGCACTTCAGAAGAGACAAATGTTGTCACGGGGTTCACACAGCACAAGATTCAGGCCCTTAGCTCTCCAAGTCTGTGCCAACCATCAAGTACCTACCTACACCTGAAACAACATTCACACAATTAAGAACAAACAGGAACAGCTGTATTATATTTAAGAACAAAATTACACAAAGTGCTGGAGGAACTCTGCAGGCCAGTCAGCATCTATGGAAAAGAGTACAGTCACACGCTCCTCCAGCATTTTGCGTAATTTTGTTGGATTTCCAGCATCTGTAGATTTTCTCTTAAGAACAAAATTACTTGGCTCTTTCCTAATTGAAGGGCAAGAGCCAATCGTGTAGCATACAAAAATCTGAATGAGTTGAACCTTAAATTTAGAATTAAATCTTACAGAAACCAAATCCAAGTAGTTCAAATATTCAGTGGAGGCACCTAGTGTATTCTATGTTGTCACTATACTTTAAATAAATTATTCTATGAATATTTAAAATACCAAGTTATTGGAGGACCGAGATAATAGCAAGTTCCAGTCTATTCTTGTGTTTGTTACACTGAATCATCTCCCACAGTTGTAAATCTTCAAATGTTCTCAATCAAATAAAAGTAAACCTCCACCGTCAAAGGTTTTCTGTCATTGAACTAAAGTAACAATCGTCTTCTAAACAAGCAAAATTAATGTGTTGAAATTCTGGCATATGCACTCAGTAGCCATTTTATTAGGTACATCTGATCTTTAGTTCAAATATCTAATCAGCAAATCAATGGTTAAGAGGTTCAGCTGTTGTTCAGGCCAAACATTAAGAATGGGAAAGAAATGCGACTTAAGGGACTTTCACCATGGACCAATTATTGGTGCCTGATGGGGTGGCTTGAGAATCTTAGAAACTGCTGATCTCATGGGATTTTCACACGTAACAATCTCTATCTACAGTTTGCAGAGAATGGTGTGAGAAACAAAGCACTTACAGTGAGTGGCAGTTCTGTGGTCAAAAACCCTTTGTTAATCAAAGGCCAGAGGAGAATAGCCAGACTGGTTCAAGCTGACAGGAAGGCAACAGTAACTCAAATAACCACACACAACAGTGGTGTGCAGAAGAGCATCTCTGAACGCACAATACGTTGAACCTTGAAGTGGATGGGTTACAAAAGGAGACCATGAACATACACTGTGGCTACTTTATTAGATACAGGAGGGGCCATAGAGTATAGACTACTATAAAAATATAAATGCCAAATAACCAGCAAAACAAACTTGAAACACTGTCAGAAAGAGCAAGCAATAAAACTGGTTTACAGCAAATGGAATCAGTGGCAGCCATGTAATGCTGTCTCTAGAAAGATTATAAACTGCTGACAAAATTCTCTGCATATGTTCTACCAGAATTATTAATTAGTAAATGCCTCAACCTCACTGGGCTCATACACATGGATGGCAAAATTTACATTATTTCCTGAAATTTGCAGTGTGGCAAGTTTGAGATGTATTGTGCAGGAGTGCTCTATTGTCATCAAGGGAGGAAAACCTGACCCGATTAAATATAGTATTCACCTCTGGGTAGACAAGTATGTCTTGGCATGACTGCCTAACATTACCCACATATGAATAATGGTAATTTATGCTGAAAGACTGAAAATTGCAATATCTAGAATGCGTGAAGAGAAGAAAATGTAATCTACATTACTGTGTTAAATAGTCATTTCTAATGTAAACTCTTACAAAAGAGATGGTATGGACATGATATAAAAGACGATGGCTGAAGGTCCTGTTTCAATGCACACAGTAGTTTCCCAGGGAATAGGAACCAAAATCTAGAGGGCGAAAGTTTAAAGTGAGAGGAGAAAGATTTGAGAGAGACCTGGGTGGAAACACTTCTCCCCCGCACGCCCCCCCCCCCCACACACACACACAAAATGAGCTGCAGGTGGAAATGGCTGAGGCAGGTACACTATCAGCAATGAAAAGGCATTTGTTCAGGTAAATGAGTAAGCAAGGCTAGAAGCATCGAGGCCAAACAGGCAAATGGACTAACTTGAGTGGGCAATTTGGTCAGCATGGACTGGTTGGGCCGAAGGGCCTGCTACTGTGCTGCATTTCTGACACTCTGGCTCGTTTAGGCAGCATCTCAAGTGTACTTCAAGACTAGATCATAAATTTGTAATTAATGCAACTAACCTTTTAAACATATTTTGACCAGCACATTCTTGTTCCATGGAACTACCATGAAATTATTGGGCTTGCATTTTGTTTGTCTCTCATTAAGGATGAAACAATGGTGTGCACTTTTACACATTTCCAGAATGCTCCAAGAAATGCAACTATCTTAGATTAATTTAATATAGTCCTCCAAATAGGAAAAATGTGAATTACTGGTCACAAATCTAGATTTCAGAAGCTGTACTTGTACGTATCCAGTGATGGAGATACAGTTCATGATGAACTTGATAATTATGCTACTTGGTATAACTCCTATTAAGCAGTCAGGCCTATTCATGAAATAATTTGTTGCAATACAGAACAAGTTTATATCCTCAAGCACATCCATGCACAACCAAAGAAACCACGTAAAACTAAAAGCAAACAGAAAGGTACAAATTCAGGTAAATGAGAAAAATTCAAAGTACAAGAAGTGAAGAAAGAAATCAGTAAGTAACAAATCAGGAATATAAAAAGAAAGTTGCAAAGGCATCCTCAAAAAATCATAACGTTGTGTGGACACTCTAAAATCAAATTATGGTGACATAAAATGAGTGCTTGAATGAGGGTATGCCAAAAAATCTACTATTTTAGGAATAAATACCAAAGCAAAAAGTGGAAAGCTATGGTGAAATGATGAGCAAGGTTCTGTCTCAGGGTTTTACAGAAAGCACTAGGTACTACTGATGACCTCGCTATAATTTTATAAGTTCTAATAATTTGCCAAATGATTGTAAAATGGGTGGGGAAAGAGGAGCAGAGAATTAGTTAGCCTAATTCTTAGCCCATGGTTGAAGACAAAATGACAAAAGATGTTTTAAAATCTTCATATGACCAGATAGAACAAGAATGTATTATAATCAGAAGGCTAATCCTGATGAAATGGAAGATGTGATGGTGAGGAAAATATGTATGGACATTATTTTTATAGGCTTCATTTAAACAAACTCTCAAAATAAGCAGCTTAGCCTTTTTTGAACTACGCTCCTAATCTCAATACCTAAAATTATAAGGGATGCACAATCAATTGACACTTTTTAAACATCAGCTCAAAGTCTATTTGTTTAACCTTGCTTTTAACTAACATCTTTTTCCCATCTATTTTCATGTTTGCACTTTATTCCATTGTAATGCAATTTGAACTACATTGTCTGTTTGAGAAGTGCTCTACAAATAAATTATTATTATTACTTTCAAATATCCCTTTGGGTTTGGAGGTAATTTATTGAGCTCAACATGAAATTGGCTGAGCATAAGACAGGGCAAGGATGAGCAGGTGCTCAGATCTACACGCCATGACTGGTGGGCCCATGACATGGGTTGAGGCAACAACTCATTATATTACGTGACTGACACAGAAAGCAACATTTCCAAGTTAATACCACAAATAAACTGTAAACACTGCAGATGAAAATAATTAAATTACAAAAAAATATTAATACATTGCGACAGAACTTTGGCATCAGGTTTCAACACGGAAAATGTAAATACTTTGCTGGTGATAAACCAATGCAGGTCCAACGACCATACAAAGATTATCTAGGTCTCACAAACAGAAAAATACAAGTGAAACACTGGCCTTTATATGAGCTATGAAGACACAGAAGTTATGCTGTAGCTGTGGAAAGCCCCGATTGAATCTTACCCCAAATACTCAGATCGATTCTGGGCACTTCAACCTTTAAGGAGCTCAGCAATATAGATACTGAGCAAATATTCCTCCTGACTGGAATTATTCATAGTCATACTTTATTGATCCCGGGGGAAATTGGTTTCCGTTACAGTTGCACCATAAATAATAAATAGCAATAGAACCATAAATAGTTAAATAGTAATATGTAAATTATGCCAGTAAATTATGAAATACATCCAGGACCAGCCTATCGGCACAGGGTGTCTGACCCTCCAAGGGAGGAGTTGTAAAGTTTGATGGCCACAGGCAGGAATGACTTCTTATGATGCTCTGTGCTGCATCTTAGAGGAATGAGTCTCCGGCTGAATGTACTCCTGTGCCACCCAGTACATTATGTAGTGGATGGGAGACATTGACCAAGATGGCATGCAACTTAGACAGCATCTTCTTTCAACGGTCACTTTCAAAAAAGAAACATGTTGGGCATGTGGCCAAGTGGTTAAGGTGTTCGTCTAGTGATCTGAGGCTCGCCAGTTCGAGCCTCAGCTGTGGCAGCGTGTTTGTGTCCTTGAGCAAGGCACTTAACCACACATTGCTCTATCGTCTGTGCGAGAAGTGGCGCCCCACACAGACTTCCAATCTGCACCTTGTAAGGCATGAAAATGCCCGACGCAGGCCTCTCATGGTCTGAGTCGACGTTCCCCTTCAAAAAAAAAACAGGGCCAGCTATTCCGGGGAGTGATGAGAATAAATTCCTTTATTCAGAGGTTGGTGAATCTTTGGATTTTCCAACCCTAGAGGGCTGAGAGGCTCTGTCACTGAGTATATTCATGGCAGAATCAATAGATTTTTAGGTGTTAAGGAAATTAAAGGAGATGCACAGTGCAAAAAGTGGTTAAAAAAACACAAAAGGTAAAATGATTTTTATTTCTTGGACTCAAATCTTAGAAAGGAAACATTGTCTGAGGAGGAAGCTCAACATGAAGTTATTAGAATGAAGTTAAGATTCGGAGGGTTAAATTACAAGGAGAAAATACAAAAACTAAGGCTGTGTTTTCTGGAATTTAAAGATTTAACTGGCAAGTTGATTGAAGTTATCAGAAAGCACTGAAGACGTAGTGCCTATCAAGGTCCAACCCTACGTCGCCTGTTGTGAGAGGTAGACACTAGTAACGCCAGCCAACAGGGCTCTGGTGAAACCGTACAGGCCACTCCCCTATACAATGTACACAATGGATTACAGAAACATTGATGAAATCCAACCATACTATCGACTTTGATCTCCTCCCGTCTGTCTATCACCCAATGGCCTATGCTCCACTGGGAGCTAAGTGCCCAAGAAGACTGAAGAGGTAGTAGGAAGCCTTTCCTCCAGTTTGTGGTGGGGGGGGGGAGCATGATGGTTGACTTGGGTGGACAGTGTAAGAACAGATTCAGACCTAACATTAATGAAGTTAGAAAACAGCTACAAATTGAAGGTTGATAGATATTTGGAGATCTTTTCAGCAAACAGCAACTGATGTTATGTCAACTGTGACAATGCAACGCCTGCACACAGAAACAGATCAGAGATATACTATGATGATTAACACTGGATTTCACACCTATGCCTATAAATATGTTTGCACATACACTAGAAATTAAACACCATTTCAAATATTGGTATTCACTGAAATGAAGTGCGGCTATGCATCCTGCTTCCAACCTATTGCCACAGCTAAGGAAAATTATCATTGGATTTTTGACTTCTATTGAGTTAAAGGAACCCTTACCAAATAGATTTTGATATGACATCGCAGTGATAGTACTGACGTCACATTTAATTTTCCTT
This sequence comes from Mobula hypostoma, assembly GCF_963921235.1. Classification (NCBI taxonomy): domain Eukaryota; kingdom Metazoa; phylum Chordata; class Chondrichthyes; order Myliobatiformes; family Myliobatidae; genus Mobula; species Mobula hypostoma. The sequence continues at coordinate 95,369,632 of NC_086100.1, read as the reverse complement.
TAATAAAGACTTCCTTCCACTGAAAAATAGAATGAATATTTATATAATGCTTTCTAGTCATGCAAACCCGTGCTTGAAATATCATACATGTGTACAGTTGTACAAAGCATACTTTTCATCATCTTTCTCCCATCACACCTGATGTAATTGGTATGACTGGCTTGACTGGCACAAAAAAAATCCTTATAAACTGCAATTAAAGGCTACTGCTGAAAAGCCAGACTGAAAGATCAATATTTATACACTTCTACTACGGCTCATTTCAAATTTCCAAATCCACTGACTTTCATTACCAGTACTTCAATATGCATTTTCTGATCTGTATTTCCCTCCTCTTATAGGGCATTTCAAGGTCTCATAACCAAATAACTTAAATTCATCAAAAAAGCATCAGCTTTGTTACTCTCCTGTCACTGTGGTAAAGGGAATGGATACTACAGTGAAGGGAGGCTAACAAAAGTAGTAAAAGCACTTACAGCCAAGCTGCTGAATAGGGAACATATTTCACCTGTTTTGGAGTTGTACAAATGTAGAAGTATTTTTTAAGCATCTCTAATAGAGTATCAGTAAATGTTTGTTTTCAAACATCAGCACAGGTTTTAGAACATTAAACCTAATGCATTTTAAGGTGGCACTAAATAGCTTCAAAGATCAAAATAAATTTATTTTCAAAGTACATATTATGTCACCATATACAATCCTGAGATTCATTTTCTTGTGGGCATTCACAATAAATACAAGAAAGAAAATAGAATCAATGAAATCCATCCCCCGCAGGACAGACAATCCATGTGCAAAAGACAACATACTAATCAAAAGCAAAAATAAACAAACAAGCAAATAAGTAAATAGATAGATAGAGAAAATGAGATAAAGAGTCCTTGAAAGTGAGTCCATAGGTTGTGGGAACAGTTCAGCGACAGGGCAAGTGAAGTTATCTCCTCTGGTTCAACAGCCTGACAATTCAGGGGTAATAACTGTTCTTGAACCTGGTGGTGTGGGTCTGAAGCTCCTATATATTCTTCCTGAAGGCAGTAATGAGAAGGGAGCATGGGCTGGATGGTGGGCATCCTTGATGACGGATGCTGCTTTCCTGAGACAGCACTCTGTGTAGATGTGCTCAAAAGTGGGTAGGGCTTTTCTCATGATAGACTGGGGCGTGTCCACTACTTTTAGTAGGCTTGCCCATACAAGGACATTGGTGTTTCCATACCAGGCTATGATGTAACCAATCAATATACTCTCCACCACTTTGTCCAAGTTTTAGATAATAGTTGTAGAAATGGCACTTACTTGCTGGACTCAGGTCAGATCCTCTGAAATGATAACACTGAGGAATTTAAAGTTGCTGACCCTCTCCACCCCTGATCCCCTGATGAGGACTGGCTCATGGACCTCTGGTTTCCTCCTCCTGAAGTCAATAGTAGTACTTCTAGTCAGCACGGGACAATTAAGGTTAAGAATAAATGAAGGAAAATGGTGAGCTGAGTGGATGCAGACTTCTCTGCCCAAAAATGAAACTACACAATTAAGCAGTCATTCTGTAAGAGTATCTGGTGATTGGATACTTGTTTTGTATTAATTAGTCATGCCACACATTTATGAACATGCACTTGCTCTAACCCTAACCCAACTAATACAATTTGCAATTCCATCAATTGAGCTTGGTGTAAAGCTGCAGCATGGGATATACTTTGAACAAGTGTGACCTTTATTGTTAGCTGGGCTCAATGATGCCTTCAGGTGGTAATCTTAGATTACAATGATCAGTGAAACACATTCCAAACAATTGTTTTTAATGGTATTCACTAAATGCATATGTGATTCATCCTGTTACTGCAGTTAATGGAATGCAGCTTGGTTTTCTGCAGCAACAGGTTTTTGTCTTTGCATCACTAACACTGAGTAAGGGAAAGCAATCCAACATGTATGGGTCTCAGTTTGCATGCTTGCAGCCACTTAATTACCACATAGAAATAAGTAAATCAAACAAACAGGCCAAAATTCTACCGCATTTCATCAAACACTGACCTTGTAAAAATCCACAAAAAGAACCCGCTTTTAAATCATTGCAAACCAAAGGGTAAAACAAAAAAATTACACACAAAAAGTAGAAGTGTGAAATACTCAGCAACAGCTAAGAGAGAGAGCATTTGATGTAAAACTGAACTGGATACACAGTATATGATAACTTTATAGAACTATAGACAACATAAAAGCAGGCCATATGCTCCAACCAGTACACACTTGGATTTAAAATCCATACTAGTTTTCTCATCAACCCCCACCTAAACTTTCACTCTCAATCTCATCTCAAACTTTCAGTAATACTGACTGGTTTATTTTCAATCATTTAGTTTTCCTTTACAAGCACCTACATTTTTGCCTCAAACAATTTACAATAGCAAATTCCACTTTCTGAACAAAACTCAAAAATCTCATTACTTCCGTCAGGCCTATTGGTAAATGCAATGGTCTGCACTGGCTGATTATATGAGCCATTCTGCAGTAACAAGATCGATCACAGTGATATTTAGTGCAGACCATTATACTGTACGATATAAATAAATTGAATGTTTTTCACTCATCATTGTAACCTGAAGTTTCAAACTGATAGAATTCTATAGCAGAGAAATGGGCTTTTTTGACCCACCTCCTCTATGCCGCCCATAATGCCTATTTATGCCTGCAATAAGCCCATCTTCTTCCATGCCTTTCATATTCAAGTACCTGACCAAATGTACTTTTACAATGTAATTGTGCCTTTACCACTTCCTCATTCCTAATAAATACCAGCTTGTGTGAAAAACTCACCCCTCATATCTCCTTTAAATTTCACCCCCTCTCACCTGAAACCCTGCCTCATATTCTGGGGAGAAAGGTTCAGTCTATCCCACATATATTTTTATAAACCTCTGTAAAGTCACCCCTCAGCCTCCTACATTCCAATGAGAATAAACACCACCTCTCCAATGTCTCTTTGTAACTACAATCCACCATTCCAGGCACCATCCTTTTGAGTCTCTTCTGCACTCTATCGTTATCATAGCCTTGCAACTGTGTAGCAACTAGAACTCTGCACAATACTCAAGATAGAGCCTCACTCACATTTTGTACAGCTGCAAGGTAATCAATGACCTGAGAAATTCTGCAGCTGCTGGAAATCCAAAGTAACACACACAATATGCTGGAGGAACTCAGCAGGTCAGGCAGCATCTATGGAGATTAATAGTCAGTCAACGTTTCGGGTCAAGACCCTTCTTCAGGACTGAAGTATGAAGGGGAAAAGGGGAAGATGCCAGAATAAAAAGATGGTGGTGGTGGTGGTGGTGGTGGTGGTGGTGGGGGGTGGGGGGGAAGAGGAAGCTAGCTAGAAGCTGATAGGTGAAGCCAGGTGGGTGGGAAAGGTCAAGGGCTGGAGTAGAATCAATACTCTGGCCTACATAGGCAAATATGCCAAATGTCTTCTTCGCTACCATAACTACCTGTGTTTCCACTTGCACTGAGCTATGGATCTGCACCCTAGGTCTCTCTGTACATTAACAATAAGGTCTCTGCCATTTACTGTACATGTTCAAACAAAATCAAAACAGAATTTGATTTCTTGTCTGGAGCAAACAAGCAATGAACAGTCAGTTTTTGATTCCTCCGTAATTATAAATGCTTTTCTTTCAATCTGAAACCTATCATTTGTATCTATTAACTGCTTTCTACTGCTAGCTAATATGCTGTGAATGCTCTTGGTCTTTTAAACCTCATTTTGGTCACAATTCACCGCACTATAGGGATAGGTTTAGCATTTCTTCCTCAACAGCTGGCAAAAGTGTAATAATAATCTTCAAAGTTTGTTACACTTCCACCTGCTCCTTATAATGCCAACTCCTCCAAACGTTGGTATTTCAAATATAAGGAAACTAAAAATGCACATATACGCAGATCTACACCATGGTGCCTATATCACTGCAAAGGAAGAAAATCCTCAAGTACCCAAAGCAGTAACAAGGATGTAAAAGCTTTGCAAAGCTGGTTTTCAATATGACTGGAGTCAGTTTGAAAAATTTGAAAAATCCAGGTCAAAGTTTTTTGTTCAAAAAATGTTGAAATTATAATATGTGAATGAGAAAGAAACTATCTTTCATGTAAACATTTGAGATCATTATTCATTCCATTTAGAACTGTCTGCTTTGATCAACATTCTAAAAGTGTTCACAACCAGGTTATTATCTATATACCAGTGGTTCAACTCAATAATCTAGAATTTTGAAGAACTTCATTACTAATGATAACCGCAAAATTGCTGAATGTCCTTCAACAAAGTGTAGCCTAAATATGACACCACACCCATCATATGGTTCATTCTTAAATGCCCCTAAATAGCAAATCACACCACTCAACTTCGGATCAGTGAAGAATAGGCCATAAATGCGGGTTTTGCAATGTGTGTCCAAGATCTTGGAATGTGAAATGAAAAAATTCTGATCACTGCAAAGATCTAGAAATAAAGTGCATTGCTCTTGTCATTGGTCAAACAAAGTCATGAGTGTGAGGTTGGAATCACAAACAATGACTAGACTTAAATAAGTATTAATGGCCAATGTTGCATGTGGAACTTGGGTAAAGATCAGTTTTAGTGTACGTTTGTACATCCAGTCTGAAGGAGTACGGAAAGGGTAAGAGACAATCCAGCTCCACCTCTGGTCCAGAAGAACTCCCTAATCTCAATGAACAAAATTGCACTGGATGACAATCTAAAACTTTTATTAAAAAATCAGTCATCCATTTTAATTTATGGTGTCAATTAAAATATGGATGACTTCAGAAGTCAGTATTGTTTTTGATTGCTTCTTCAGGCTTATGGCTCGTGTTGTAATATCCTGAATTAAATCAGTGAATATTTACATATTTGAAGCCACACAAGCTCACAACATTTCTTCTGCTGAGTTCATCCATTTTCTTCATGGACTTTAAAAGCATTGGAATGTTCTTAAAGGATGTTAAAGGTGTAATTGAAATGCAAGACATTTTCAGCAAAAACAAAGTAACCTTGGGACTGAAAATCAATAAATTCTACAAATGTTTGGAAAGATTATACACTGATTGATATTAACACAAGTGCAAATCAATTGACAGTTTAAACTCACTCCAGGTGTAAACCCTAATTCAACAAAATGTGACCTCCAGGAGTAAGCACTTGTAAAGCACATGGGAGATGATTGTAAATTTACCATATTACTGGAAAACATTTCAGAAATGTCAAATCGTTGAATCATTAATATCATTCACAGGACATTGTTTGAAATTCAGGTACAATGTCAATATTAGGAGTCACTGTAATAAAAAAAACTCTGAAAAATCAAAGCTGATCAAGCTTCCAACGGTAGTATAGAGGAAAATAAGGTTAGGACCATCTAAAATTCACGGTCTCTATTTATAATAAAATGTGCACAATTATTTAATGCAAATATGAATCAGTGCTAAAGAGTCATCATGATGGATTTAGCATTTAAAAAATGGTACCTCTAGGAACTTGGTTTGGCAGGTAAGGATATATGTATGCACGTATTTCAAGCCTAGACCCCAGCTTTGAAATCTCCACAAATATAGGGTGGTTGTGCTTCTGGATTGTAAAATATCACCAATTTAACTTCAAATGTATATTTATTTTCAAGAATCTAGATCGCAGTAAAGGTATGATGCTGAACGGCGGATTTTCGCAATAGCATTGTGCAGGCTACTGACTGGGAGAGATGTGAACAGCTGTATATATGAATTAATGCACAATCATGAGGCAAATTATAAGTTATAAATTATTATACTTCTCACAACATTCTTGGATGAACTTAGGACATGTCCTAACCATAAAAGACCTAAGGAAATCAATATGAAGCAGGAATTTATCTGTTAAAAGGTGATAGCAGCAACCAGCATCAGACGAAAAGTAATAGCTTTCGAAAAAGTTAAACAGTTGGTCAAGTGCCCTTCATCTTCTGTAGAATAAGTTCAGGATAGAGTTAAGGAAACCATAATCAACCAAATTAGACAGACTGTTCTTAATAGCTCATTATGGGACTTAAAAAGCAGCACATTGGATTATCCTTGAGAAGCTAAATGTTTCCCCGAGAACATCATGAAATATATTCTGAGAGAAAATTTTCATTCTTATTTTTTTAAGGTTACAGTAATATTCTACACAGCAGTGTGGAAATCACCTGTGTATGAACTGTTTATAAAAGATAGCTCACAACACATTCAGTGAACTACACTCAAAGTGTTGGAGGATGTCAGTGCTCTTAAGTGGCAGTCGTCTGCTCACCAAAGCCCAGCTTGAGTTTCACCAGGACCACTCCTCACCAGACTTCTTCAAAGCTTTGGTCCAAACACAGACCTAAGAGCTGAATTCCAAAAGAGATGAGTGTGACTGCCCTTGACTTTGAAGCAGCATTTGATTGCGACATCAAAGAACTCAGCTAACATGGAAGACAACGGGTATCACGGAGAAAACACTTCAACGTTTTGAATCATATTTTACACAAAGATGTTTTTGGCTGCCAAATGTCAGTTATTCAGCCAAGGTCATCAAAGCAGGGTTATTCATGGCAGTATCCTGCACCCTGCCATTTACAGTTGTTTCATTACTGCCTTTCCTCCTATTGTAAAATCAAAGAGGAAACATTCAATTCCCAACTCCTCAGCAAATGAAGCAGTCCATTCTTCTGCTTCTATAGATGCTACCTGTTTCTATAAGCAGTTTTCTTTTATACAAGTCCATTCCAGCAGGTAGCAAGACCTTATAGATTCCAGACAAGGGATGAAAAATGCCCAAACATTTATGCAACAGAAAGGGCAAAGAACAGTCATCTCTAACAAGAGGTTGTTTAACCATCTTCCATTGATATTACCAACAGCCCTACAATCAACCACTAGATCACCACTAGAAACTCAAATGGACCAGCCACAAAAATGAAAGCAGGTCAGGCATGATCATATTGGGTAACTGAACAGATTTGAGTTGCCTACTCCTAATTCATACCTTCAGAGGCTAAATATCCTGTCAGCCTCTGAGGTTATGGATGACTTACTACCTCAAATTCTAAATCCTTTCTACCTACAAGACACAAGTCAAGAGCGTGTCAAGCTTGATACAATCCAAGTGAAAACATTCAGTTCTTAATCAACAATCCTAAATATTCATTCCCTTTACAACATGGTAACTGCAGCGAACATCAACCACATAATTCACTGCTGTAACTCACGAAGGCACTACTCAAACCCTCTACAGCCAAATAGAACAAGGGTAGCAAGTGCATGGGAACACTGCTATTCACAAGTGCTGATTTGGAATTTATTTCTGGCCCTCCAATGTTGCCAGATTTGGAACTCCCTGTCGATCAGCACCATTGGTTGGGGATACACTCACCAGAAGAACCGCAGTCATTCAAAACAGTAACACACCACTGCCATCTTAAGGCCATTTGGGATAGACAATAAATGCTGGCTTTAGAACACTCAAGATTCCAAAAAAAAACTTTAAAAAATTAAGGTAAAATATTTCCATCCACAAGAGATACATATATTAACATTCAATTTCAACATAAAATGCTATAAAGTAACCTCAGATGTTGGTAATTTGCAGAGACCTTCTTATATTGGAAGAGCAAGTTGACTGATCAAAACTTAAAAATCTGGACTATATCTACATATCAGTTTTGGTCTGTTCTGATATCCCTAACTAGCCAAATTGCCCGTGAAAAAGGCACTCACGTTGGTGGGAGTCACATATAGGCCAGATCTAACAAAGATGGTAGAATTCCATTAGTGGACTAGACGGATTTTAAAACAATCATGGTTGCCATAACTGATACTGTCCTTTTATTCAATTTTTTATTTGTTGTTTAGACTCTCCTGCTGCCCTGATAGAATTTGAACTTGTCTGAATCAATGGAACTGGTATCTGGATACTAATCCAGCAATTTAATATACAACAGCATTTTGTGAGCGTTCCTTGGATTTCTAGCATCTGCAGATTTTCTCTTATTTGTAATTTAATATACAATATTGCTGTACTAAAAACTTCAGTCAGGACTGAACTGAAACTTCAGAGATTAAACTCACCATCACAATATCTCCCTAAAGTTATAAAAACTTAAGATTTATGAAAATATTTTTACTCTGCAAAAACATTTGAAATTTTTCAGAAATGTATCAAATTTAACATCTCTGAACAGCACGTTCTGAACCCAGCTTTAGAAAACAGACACAGCATGGTGAGATAGAAGGAAGGTCCCATATTCAAACTCTGATTTATGCAATGGAGTGGCAATGAGCACATCTGATACAACTGCTGTTAATTTCCTAATCTGTGATTCAGATGGCTCTGTAAACATTAGTTCACTTGGGCATCTCGCCCCTTTTGATCAGAGATGCTCTGTCCTATCACTTCCCCCATCCCCTCTGCAGATTCATGACAACTTGCTTTCCTACTTTCCCATTTCGTTGTTTTCAAACTGAAGAACAATTACTTTTTCTGCGAGTGCTGCCTAACCTGAGTATTTGCAGAATTCTCTCTTTCATTTCAGACTTTGAGCACCTGAAATATTGATTTTTGACTTCACATCACTTTTGCTTACTTCATATTTTTGCTCATGGGTCAGAGGGGTGAGGATTTGGAATGATAACAAAGAATACTGCATTATTGGAGATGCTGCCCTTCAACTAACACACATTAAAGGCTATATTAACACAATTTTCAATTCGGTCATGCTGCATTTCACTTCACCCTCCAGTAACACTATAATTACCATTCACCCCCACTGCACTCTCATAGGCAATTACAGACGCTGGAAGAGGCCCAGTTCTGTGATGCAGATTTATCCATGAACTACAATGAAGCAAATATCACTAGAAAAGCACCTACTCTATGATCAAAATCTGTATGACCAACCAAAGGATGTCAGTTGACAACAGATAACAAATTAGTGTTAGAACAGGCTGTCTTACCATAGTAAATTTGAATGCATTTTTTTGCATTGTACAATTAACTTTGACACTGAAAATCTAAAAGCTCTTAGACTTCCCGGCATACAAGTAGAATAGAAAGACAATTAATATTAAATGCGGGTTAGTTCTGTGTGTACCCAGCCTTCACAAATCGTCATTTATCACTCTAAGCTCGATTTGGACATGAACAGTAGCTGTCATTTTTGCTCTGTGTTCTCTCACCGAAGCCAGATTATTGGTTTGAGCCCCAATTGCAGATGAACAACTTTAGGCAAGACTGTTGGTCAGAGAATGGTGCAAGATATTATCTTTCAAATGAAATGTTAAGCCTTAGTCTTGTCAACTATCTCAGGTAGGTGGAAATGATATAGCACAATCTTGATGCATTATTTTACTGAACTTGGCTCACTCCCTATCCATTCAGAAGAAAAACACCAGCTCTTGTTACAACCATATGATAACCCTATGCATTCAGTCAATGAAATAGCCTAACTGCTTAAACAAAGGAAAATCAGCAAAAGCAAGTGTAATCTAAAGAGAAAACTCTTAATAAATGGTAATAACTTGTTTAAAATGCTACTGAATGAGAAATAAACACTGGCTTTGTCAACAGGAATGGTTTTCTTGTATATAACAATCAAGGGCATTTTCTGCTTACTCAAGAGAGCAGTTAAGACCCTTAGCTATTTATTTCATCTGGAAGATGTACTAAGACAGTGACTTCCTCAATGCTGCACTGAAGTGCCAACCTAGATTATTGTGCTCTGGAATTTGTTCTCTTTGAACCTGAAACTAGCTCGCTGAGCAGTAGGAATACTGCTGGCTGAGCAGAAACATTTCAAAATGTGTTTGTTTGCACAGTTGGTAGAGCAGTGCTGAAAAGCACATATTTTATTCAAGCCCATATACCATCAAATTCCATTTGGCAATAAACTATAGTATTGTAGTAACAAATCAAGATCAGAGTGTTCAAACTGAGATGCTTAAATTGCAGAATAGATCTTGTGTATAATTTATTATCAACTGCCCATAATAGCTGATGATTGATAGTGGAGAGCAAGTGTCTTAGATTCTGTGTATTATTCTTTGCTGAAAGTCCTGGGACAATAACCACGTGCATTTTTCAACTGTGAAATATTGACCCCCAAGATTGCAAAACCATACTTCTCACACTGGCCCAACACAAATTACAAAGTGAGATGCCCCACCTTATAAATTCATCATTTCAAATGAAGATACATATATGAGAGATAGAGGGAAGTAAACGGCACCATGCTGAGGAGGTGCAGAATTAAGAATTGGCAAGCATGTCAGTTTTGTTTAAATATGAATCGTAGGTATAAAAGACGTGCTTTCCTTATCTCTTTGATAAGAGGGGCAGCAGTGTAAATTGCAGACATTTGACTGTTAGAACCTATCTAAACAATTGTGTGGTGGATTTTTGAACACCAGGATGAACACCCTTAATTAAACTGGTCGGCCCAGTATACAAATGATATAGTAGCATTTTGCTTTACATACCTCGAAGTATACGTTCCTCGTGGCATCGAAGAAAGTCCCAAATTCGAACAGTGCCGTCATCAGAACATGTGGCAAATTTATTATCCGTAGGTGAGAAACTGTTACATGAAGACACACAGTAGGGGAAAGATGTCAGCATTTAACACGAGCCGAACAGAGCCCAATCTGGCTCATTCTCATATAAGTGTTCTGTACAAATGGATCCAGAAGTTAGCTAGAATAACCACAATGCTTTAGCCTGGAACCTCACTTAACTGCTAACATGGGAGTGCATCCTCCATTAGGAGAAAACAGAAATTGATTGACAGAAGTCTTGTTACACAAAGCTTCACAGCAAGATTTTTCTCCCCGTTTCCAACAGATTTATTTAGATTATTTAATATTTCTTAATGAAGAATTCTGAAATATCATCAAACTAACTCTTGCTGGAGACAAGCATGTTGAGCCAAAACTCCCACTCTGCACCCAGATGTAGAGCTCTGGCCTCCCAGAGTTGAAGCCATAACTATGGCAGGTCTAAGGATGAGGCCATAACTACGACGGGTCTCCCAAGGATGAGGCCATCACCATGGCAGGTCTCCCAGACTTAATGCTCCAGCTGGCATTGGACTCCCCAACATGAAGCCCCATCTACAGCTGCCCAGCCAGACACAAAGCCGTGATGGTGATTATAATTATTTATCACCCATAACAAAAATTACTTAATTGTGAAAATTCAGAACAAGGACATTCCACTATCTGTTTTGTTAGATCATCCATAACTACATCAGACTCCAATGAAATTTACAGTTGGGTACATTCAAGCGCCTTGATTGCAGGTGTGCCCATAATCAAAGTTCCACCATGTTAAAAACCCTTAGTTTGCTGAGCTTTTGCAATGCCATGGATAGTGCATACACTTCCACATAAGGTGATAACTACAGGATGAATTAACACTGGCTACAAATGTATACTAAGGTTTGCACAGCAAATCTACATAAAATTTGAATCCATACATGAATGCTTTTGCATATGGCAGTAATGGTAAATAGCTCTTTCTCATATCTGTCTCATCATCAAAGCAATGACCCAAGTATATCATTCACAGAAGCAAAGGAATCAGGCGTCGCTATAAAAATATATGTTGCCAACAGAATTTAGCTAGAGTAATGTAGTGGGTTAAAGGAAACCAGCAAAATTCTATTATTGTAAAACTCAGTTTCAAAAACAATGAGATTTTGTCAATTAAATCAGATTAGTTAAGTTGTGATTTTTTATGACTTGTGAAAGGTGTCTGTAAATGTGAAATTTAAAGGTATATTGCTGTACTGAAAGCACCAGATGTTAGAAGATACAGCTTCACTTAGCCACACCAAGCATAAGTATCACAGTGTTGTACAGCTGGGCACCAACAGTCATAGCCACATGAATGCTGTTGCTAATAGCTACTATCTGATCATGAAGGTATTTATGCTCAATTGTGCAGTATCCCTGTGCTGCCATTTGGTTCTTCTAGCATGCTGTGTCAACAGACAACAGCCCGATAATCAGAGCATAACCAGGATGTTAATCTGTCAGCACAAAAATTTTGAAGAACATTTCAACTCCTGGCATTGATGGAAAATCCTTTTGGCCTTACTAATTGCTCATTGACTTGTTTTGGTCCACTGTCTAAATAGATAAGTTATAGTATTATCTGGTGATACTAAAATGTGTTCAGTGACACGACATGCTTAATGTAACGGGTACACAGATGAAATGGGATAAAAGATTCCTAAAAAAAATCTGCTGCTCTCCAATGAAATCAAACCATAAGCAAATGTTACAAGCTGCAAAACCCCACCACTTAATTTTACTGCTTTTATGGTGAAAACACTAAAATGATTTTTAAATTTTATCATTTTGAAGTTCTTCAATCTCAGTTGTCACTGGTTGTAGATGGATGTCTGTGATCTAGTATTTATTTTTAATTCCTCCATAGATCACATCATCTGGACCCTGGTGACCACTTTACTTTGGTGATGCAACTGGCTTTATTTCTGAAGTTTTAACCTTTATTCAGTTTTAGAAAAAAAAGGAAATACTTTATTTAAAATGTCAAATCTTGCTTTACAAAGAACTCATAAAAGGAATACTTGTACACATTAGCACTGCAGCAAAACTCTGAGCAGTAAAGCATACTGCCAACATCCACATTTCTCAAAAATGGCAATGTATCCATACCACACCATGGTTCTATAGTAGACAATGTGGTTCTCTGCATAAATGAGGAAACAAATAAAAATATTGAGCATAAGATCTGAGGCATCACTCCCAGGGTTTCATAGAAACCATGCACAACTTCACCTAGAATACATTGAAATGACAATATATTTATACCAATCCCTACAGAAAACTGCATAGCATTAATCCACCTGGCCTCTCTAATCGCCTCCTTGTGAGCTTGGAACATCTTCACATTGTTCATGTTGGACTGCCAATACTTCACATATCCACCATGGTCAGCTGTCAGCATCCACATGTCATTATGAGACCAGGTCATGGCTCTAACTGGACTATCATGAGCCTGTTGAGAGAGGAAAAAAATGCAGAATACATTCTTAAGATGCTTTACAAACATTAAATTTCCACTTAACATGAAATGAACATTTATTTTGTCTAAAGCAACAGCACTTTAGTTGCTAGCTTTTAGAATACTTGACCAGCCTAACAATCTAATAAGCTCTTGATTTGTGGCTCAGTACACCAGGACCAGCCATAAACATTCACTGATATTTCTCTGAATCTGCTTGCACATGGGTCTGATAACACTTCAAGATAACATAATACGAGGCTATTCCTACTGTTGGAAAGGGTATTTGAAGGCATCAGTACTGAAAATGGAGAGAGAGAGCTTTTGGCATCTGTCGGCATTTGACACTTATGCTCAAGAGTAGGCATTGCACTCTTACACTTCTATATATTATCACAAATCAAACACCAGCAACGATGACCTCAAACTAACAACATGTAACCCTGCTTAAAAGCCAGGGTGGCTTGGTGACTTTACCCAATGCAGATATGGTACAGAGGTATAATTTCTGAATAGAATGTCATTTTTAAGTACTATGGGCAAACTAGATGTAACTACTAAAGTCTAACAACCAAGGTTAATCGTCTCAGAGCAACATGAATAGGAAGGAAAAGCAGAAAGTGTAAAAATTAAATGCAAACTGAAGAGCATGGAAAAATAGTAAATACTCATGATCTCCAAGAGAATCACAGATTAAGAGCTGATGTTATTAACATGATCCTGGACAAGGAGATCATTAAGACAAAACTTCCTGATGTTTCACTAACTTGTTTTATGAAATCAAAAATATTTACAACACTCAATAAAAATATGGTACTGGACAAATCTATCATTCCAGGTAATTGCAAAAGGAAGAAACCAATTTAACAGCTCATCGCTGTTAAGAATCAACTACTTTAATAGGGAATGGACTGTGAGTAACAATACTGAAGTATATCAGGAATTTAAATAGAGGAAAAGTTATGGATTAATCAGTCAATGATGGAAAAATCTTAAAAATATGGAGATGACAAATAAAAAAAAATTCTGTTTGCATTGTTGGCATGACTACTACTAGAACTTGAAGTCATTAGTGCTGGTGTAGTTGGAACAACTGAAGTGTTCAAACAAGACCTTTAATTTAACTTCATGAGTGATTGTCTAATAATTGCTTTTACTTTAATTGTGTCCACAGCAACTAAACAGTACTATTGAATAATGTTGATAACAAAATGTCCAATTCCATCATGCAATCAGATACATTGGATGAATTCTTCCACTCCAGTTCTGTGATATGCAACGTCGGATCTGCAACAGTGGGGCAGATGGCGTCTGACATGGCAGGCATGTGAGTGGATACATGGTGTGCTCCTGACCAGAAAGAAGCATGCATAATTGATGCCACAGTTTCCCTGAGGTCAGGTTTACAATATCAGGTTGGACCACCAACAGGTAATAGTATCAGGTAAATTTACAATGAGAAACCTTCTCTATCTTTGTATATCTGAATAGCTGGGCAGAAATTTGAAACAAGGTGCCAAACTAAATGGACAAGGATTTGAAAATGTGAAAAACTTACACACACACACAGCAAGGGAGCAAGTGCAATATCACTGGCATTTCTGACAAAAATAACCCAGAATAACTGTTTAAGGTCACTGGATACCTCCCTAATCAAACAAGATAGTTTTGTTAAGTACTACAACTGAGAAATGACTATTTGTTCAGCAATGTAAGGATAGATCTGTTGAAATCCACAAAAGACGCTTCATTTCAATGGAAACATTAGAAATAGAAATTTGTTGCTACAGCACAGGACACATTATACAACTCCATTTTTACTCACAAACCTTTCTCTTTTCCCTATCTCCCACTTCATACCTGTAAAATAGTTTCAAAATTAAATGTCAGCCCATTCCAGAGAGTGAACTCTCCACTTGAAGCACCAGTAACTAAACGCCTTCCTTCAGGAGTCCACTAAATCAGAACAAAAACAAAAATTCACACACATAAACAAACAGCAAGCAAAAAAAACTTGTACAACTGTCTAACAAAGGAACAGTCCCTGCAATTCCAGGATTTCAAACATTTTATATGCCCATCACCGAAATAGGTTTTAATCATAGTGCTGAACAGAGATCATACAGTTCTGTGCAAAAGTCTTAGGCACCCCAGATGTTTTATATACATTTTGTTTTAGATGTTTATTTCTTGTCTTCTGCATTAGTGTCAGTAGAAAAGAACTTCAGGTTTCTAAACATTCATTTTCCAAAAAAATTAAATGGTGCAGAGTAATATTTGTATTTATTTAAAGAAAGTAACATTAAATATTAGACCACTTTTCAAATAAAAACTTGATTACTTTGTAAGTATATATAGGTACATTACTCTTGTTTCAGATGGCACCTATACAAAGCCTTCAAGATATAAATATTCCACTGCAATTCAACCTCAAAGCTGAAACCCACCCATCAAATGAAAACAAATACATGAGCTTGGGAACACACCTTAACAATAAGAATGCACATGTTTAATATTGCAATGCAAGCATGATCAAACTTAAATGCCAGGCAGCAGCTTACATAACATCACATTCAGATCTCATAAAGGTAACAGCTACTGTCAAACCTAAAATTTTGCTGCCAATGCTAACACAGGCAGAGAAAGGGTTAATTGAACTGAAGCAGCATGGAATAGCTGCCATCACAACATTGACGAGGTTTTCATTAATAACACAAATGAAATGAAATGAACAAAAAAAATAAGGCATTTTATGTAGCAAGTGTTAATACATTTTTTAAGAAAAGACAGGTTAAAAGTAGCATTGAAGTTGAGTACTAATGATGTCACTGCATGGCAGTAATTAGCAAGATAAAATGAATAACAAGGGGAAATTTAAAAACTTTAAAACCGCATTTTGAGATCATGATCGATACATGTGGAGAAGTAAACAAAAATAGAGGCAATAGAAAGTTCCAATGGTGCAATGATGACGGCTCTTGCAAAGGAGATTGCGATGTTTCAAAAACTGGGTAAAGGTGTTTTGGAGGCAGAAAATTGTACTTGTGTGGAACTGGAGACCATCCTTATAACTACAAAGTTGCTTTAGATGGTTTACACTGTTTACCAGCTCCACAACTTTTATGAATCAGAAACTGATTAAAGTCAACCAATTCCTTCATTGTAACAAGGAACCTAATTAGACAAATCTCTTTATGGATGAATGTACAAGCCATGGCAAGGCCAAAAGATTCACAACTCAAATGTTCTTTCCTTGAGAACTTACCCTGACAACAAACACCGGACACTTCACTTTGTTAGTTGAGGTCCGCACAAATTTTGTTGTTACAGCATTCATTGGATTGTGCAGCATTCCCATGGGCGGCACCAGCTACAAAATATATTGAAGACACAGATGTAACACAATTTTCTCTTTAGAATGTGGAAGGATCAATTAACAAGAGCCAATGACAAAGGCAAAATCCCTTTAAACAAGGAAACCAGTAACACAAAGATAATCAAGCTTCCATAAGGTCATCAACAGAACCAACCCAACATCATAAATGACTAAATCAATTCAATAGTACATCAAAACAGTTCAGATTATAGATAGCACTCAAACTGGTAGGGCTGAAAGGCCTGCTCCTGTGCTGTATAATTCTAAGACAAACAAAAACTGACAAATTAAACCATACAATTGCACAATATGAACTTCAATTTGAAATGGTCTTACCGATGTCGCCCATGCCCACTCATAACTATCAAAGAATTGTAACAATGTAGGAGATACCCCTTTCCAGCCAACACTGGTTCCCAGTTGAGCAATCCCTGTCACATTTATCCATCTCTTTCCCCAAAGCAATGCAAACTCTCTGATAAATGCCTAATCCACTCACTGAAGGCACTCACTGGTTCTATTTTTAACTTTCAAGGAGAAAAATAACTATTCTTTGTGTAAAACATCCTTTTATTCGCATTACATCCTTTATCCTTCCTGAGACAGTCATGATCTCTTACATCTCCATCAAATTAATTCTTAAACTGCTTTGTACCAATGAGAACAATCCTAGTTTCCCCAGTGTGACAGCATAGGTGAAGTCCCTCAACCCTTAGCCCCAATTTGAATTACACAGAAAATATACTAGGCTGCATGAAGATTGGTACAGGCAACCATCACACTGCAGCACTTCGAGTTGACAAAAATATGCCTTCATGGAATGTGTGTGGAAAAAGAAACACAAAATGCAAAAGAAAATTTGCACTCACTCGTATGGTAGGGCAACACAATTTGGACAAGATGTTACATTACTTCAGTTGGCAGTCACAGGTGATCCCTGCTTTGCCACAACTTATGCAGCCTAAAGACATGTTAAGTCAGAGCGCAGTGCTGCCATGCTCTTCATCTGCCAAATATAGTCTGACATGCTGCACTGTGGGGAGCTGCATCATACACAACCTCCCGAAAGTAATCCCTCAGCCTTTACTTTATTTCCACTAAGTCACCATATTTTAACCTACTACCTTCATGAACTCCTTCTATACCACCTTTTTGCAATGAACCCCTATTCTCCAATCCTAACGCTTTTTCTGATATCCCACTTTCAAAATCCATTTCTAATCTACAAGTTTTGTCATAGCTATGACATAACTCTGCTAGGTCCTTTCGTCATTGCTAATGAAATGATTTTATATGACTTCAACTGGACCAGCAAATTTGTGGTTGACAAGACTGGAGTGCAGTGGACCATGAGAATGGAAAGCTTGCAAAGTGATATGGACCATCTGGGAAAGTGAGCTGGAAAATGGCAAGACACAGAAAATGGTGGAGGAACTCAGCAGGCCAGGCATCATCTATGGAGTGGAATAAACAGTCAGCATAAGGTGAGGTCAGTGGGGGGGGTGGGGGGGCATTAACTGGAAGTTAATCCAACATGGACTGACACTGCCTCAATTGTTGTGATGAGGCCACTCACAGATTGGAAGAACACCACCTCATATATATTCCATCTTGGGAGCCTCCAACTTGGTGGCAGAAACACTGATTTCTCTAGCTTCCTTTAATTTCTCACCCCCTCTCTTTTTCCATTCTTCATTCTTACCCCTTCCCTCTCCTCATGCTCATCACCTTCCCCTAGTGTCACTCCTCCTTCCCTTTCCCCCATGGTCTGCTGTCCTCCATTAGATGCCTCCCTTTTCAGCCCTTTACCATTTCCACCTATCACCTGCCAGCTTCTCACTTCATTGCCAACCACTCCCACCTCAACCGATTTCACCTATCACCTGACAGCTTGTACTCCTTCCCCACCTTCTTATTCCGGCTTCTTCCCCCTTCTTTACCAGTCCTGATGAACCAAAATGTTCACCATTTATTCCTCTCCCTAGATGCGTGCGTGTGTGCTTCGTTTCTTTGAATTTCCAGCATCAGCAGAATCTCGTGTTTCTGAAATGGAATTTAATGAATGCAAGTGTCAGGTGTTGCACCTTGGAAGCTGGTCAGGCACTGTAGGGTGTGATAGAACAAAAGGACCCGAGAATTCAGATCCATATTTCCTAGAAAGTGGCATTAAAGTTAGATATGATTGTACACTGGCCTTTGTAAATCAGGACAATGAGTACAGGAGTTAGGAGATTGAAGTTGCATTTAAAATGTTGGTGAGGCTAAATTTGGACGACTGCATGCAGTTCTAGTCACCCACCTACAGAAAAGATCAATAAATTGGAAACAGTGTAGCGATTTACAATAATATTACTAGAACTTGAGGGCCTGAGTTATAAGATAAGGTTGAATATTTTAGAACTTCATTTACTGCAGTGCAAGAGAGTCAGAGGAGATCTTACAGAGGTATAGTAAATTATGAGGGGTATAGATAGGGTGATATGCATACAGGCTTTTCCCCCGAGACTGGGTGAGACTAGAACTAGTGGTCAAAAGTTCAGAGTGAAAGGTGAAATATTTAGAGACTTCCGGTAGAGCTCATGGAGTGAAGTCGTATTCTTGACTCGCTCCATTACCTCTGAGTTTTTTTTCTTATGATCAGCTATATTTTAACTAACCATTAAGGCATCGACCTTTACAATACTTTGAAACAAATTGGGCTCTTCGATAATCGGATGTTTTTAAGGTCTGCTATGTCTAAGAATGGAAAAAATGGGAAAGACGGCAAAACTCCGGTTAGACCGAAAGGTACCGATCTTCCTCCGACTGAACCACCGGTGACCTTGAAAGCTATATCGGATCTAATTCAAAGGGAAATCCCAACCTCTATTACAGAACTGATTCGTTCGGAAATTTCAATTAATTTCCAGAAAATTGCCGATTCAATCGATAAGATACAATTATCTATTACGGAACATCAGTCGGCTATATCTAATCTTCAAAAATCCACGCAACAAAATGAACTCAAGATGGGGAAAATTGAAGAAACAATTACTATAATGAAGAAAAAACTTGACTTTCTGACCTTTAAAAACTCTGACTTAGAATCCAGAATGCGACGGCAGAATCATCGAATGATTGGTGTGCGTGAAGCTGTGGAATCTGACAACCCTATGAAGTTTTTTTCTCAACTTTTAAAAGATGCATTTCCTACTGTATTTCCTGACCAACCACCGTTATTGGATCGGGCTCACAGAGTTCCATCATACTCGTCAAAGTCAGATAAACCTCGACATGTCATCTTACGTTTTCATTATTTTCAAGACAAGGAGAAACTGTTTCGATTCGTTCGATCTGAAGGTTACATTGATTATTCGGATCTTAATTTCCGGTTTGTGGAGGATTTCAGTAAACCAATTAGAGATCAACGGGTTCGTTACAGATCTGTGATGTCGGAACTCTACAAGATGGATTTAAAACCAGCACTGCTTTACCCAGCACGTCTAAGGATCCGTACGTTAGATGGAGCCCTCCGTTTTTTTGAATCTCCATCGGATGCCCAGAGTTATCTGGATCAATTTTCACCTTCAACATCTTAATCGTAATTTTTAACTATCTCCATTTGATCGGAGGTTGTGAATCTGTCGGCCTTAATTTCTTTTGCATTATATGGGCAGAAAAGTTTATTTTTGATTAATTAATATGGCTGCTAAACTTTCTTTCTATCTGCGTCATTCCTTTCTTTTCCCCCAGGGGATTCTGGGTGGTTATTCCCTCAACGTCATTCCACATATTTCCTTTGAGGCCTTAAATTTTGTACTTTTTAAATCTACTTTTTTTTGTAGGTTTTCATAGCTAGTTTATGTTAATATTTTCATTTCTTTTTTTGTTTATTCATAGGGTCTGGGGTTTGTTGCGGTTTTTTTTTATATTTTCTGGCTTTTTCTTTGTTATATTAAGTGCTTGTTTCAATTGATTTACTTTTTTTATTCTTTTACTGTTTTATAACTAGCTGATCTTTTTTATATTTACACTTTTTTTTAGGGAGCGTCTATCGGAAGTCATGGAGGTAGTTTTAGTGCTTCTTTCTGGCTGGTCTGTTTTAGATTTAGCCTTGGGATCATGGGGTGGCGGGTGGTGGGAGGGGCTTCACATTTTAGTTTCTTTCTTCTTGGGCTATGTACACTATTGAAGTATTGGTTGCGTTCTCCTTCCCGATATCTCTTATTTGTTCTGTTCCCTTTCCGGGTTCGTGGGTCGAGCCTATCGTCAATCCTCCTTTTTGCGGGTTGACTTTAGGGTTTATGGAGTCTATTATTAATTTTGTCTCCTGGAATACTAATGGTCTTAACCATCCTATTAAAAGGAAAAAGGTTTTAAAGTGTTCCGGAGACTTAAAGCACAAATTCTATTTTTACAAGAGACCCATGTGTGGAGGGGGGACAGACTACGTTTTTTTAAATTCTGGAAGGAACAACAGTTTCATTCGAACTCTAACGCTAAGATTCGAGGCGTCTCTATTTTTATAGACTCCTCAGTTACTTTTATACAACATGATATTATCTCTGATCCGAATGGTAGATTTCTACTGGTTAGTGGTCTACTATTTAATAAAAAGGTACTTTTGGTTAATGTTTACGCTCCCAATATGGACTATCCAGAATTTTATAAATCATTCTTCAATCAGTTCCCAAATTTGAATGAGTTTTCATTGATCTGGGGCGGAGATCTTAATACCTGTTTATCTCCAGCTTTGGACCGTTCGGCTCCTCTACGGATCTTACCTAATAAATCTGCAACTTTGATTAATTCATTCCTCTCTGATTCTGGGTCGACGGACATTTTGCATCCTCAGGAAAAAGATATTTCTTTTTTTTCACATGTTCATCATTCCTATTCAAGAATTGATTATCTCTTTATTGACTCTCGTCTTATTTCTTCAGTGATTAAATGTGATTATGACTCTATAACCATTTCGGATCATGCTCCACTTAAGCTTTCTATTAAAATTCAGGCCAATACACAAAATAATAGACAATGGCGTTTTAATTCGCTGTTGCTTCAGGATTCGGACTTTGTTAAATTTATGAATGAACAGATTGATCTTTTTTTTACAATCAACTATACAGAGGATATTTCTGTGAACATTCTTTGGGATACTTTTAAAGCTTATATTCGTGGTCAGATTATCTCGTATTCTGCTGCTTTGAGGAAGAAGCTGAAGCAGGAGGAGTTGGTAATTGTGGACAAGATTAAGGAAATTGATAAGAAATATGTTACAGCTCCCTCTGAGGAGTTATATAAACAAAGAACTGAACTTCAAATGGAACACAGTTTATTACTTTCGTCCTCGATTATAAACCAATTAAAGAAAACAAGAAGTGAATTTTATGTACACAGTGACAAAATTGGCAAACTGTTGGCTAACCAATTGAAGTCTAACTATGCTAAATCTCAAATTAATCAGATTTATAATCAAAATGATCGACTGATACTTGATCATGCGGGGATTAATCAAACCTTCTTTGATTTTTATTCTTCCTTATATCAATCAGAGTCTCCTCGAGACTCTAAATATATGAATGATTTTTTAGATAACCTAGACTTCCCTGAGATTTCACAGGATATGTCTTCTATGCTAGATACTCCCATTACCACTGATGAGATTAAGAATGTTATTTCCTCTATGAACCTGGGGAAAGCTCCTGGCCCTGATGGGTTTACCGCAGAATTTTATAAATGTTTTGCACCTTCATTAATCCCTTGGTTCTGTAGGGTTTTCGAGGCTTCATTAACACTTGGTAAACTTCCCGAATCTTTCAATAGAGCGTCAATCTCTCTAATATTAAAGAAGGATAAAGATCCTGCTCAATGTGCATCTTACAGACCAATATCTTTATTAAATGTTGATTCTAAAATTTTTTCTAAGTTATTAGCAAACAGATTAGAAAAAGTACTTCCTTTTATTATTTCGGAAGACCAAACGGGTTTTATTAAAGGTCGTTACTCTTTTTATAACATTCGCACACTGTTAAATATTGTTTATACCCCCTCACAAAATGTTCCTGAGTGTGTTATCTCTTTAGATGTTGAGAAAGCTTTTGATAGAGTAGAATGGCCTTACTTATTTAAGGTGCTTGAAATGTTTAATTTTAGCTCGAAATTTATATCCTGGATCAAACTGTTATATCATTCTCCTGTGGCCTCGGTCCGTACTAACTCTTTAAGCTCACCTTTTTTCCTTCTTTTTCGAGGTACTCGACAAGGTTGTCCTCTTAGTCCTTTATTAATCGATATTGCATTAGAACCTCTTGCAATTGCCATTCGAGAATCTCCAAATATTACTGGGATAACTCGGGGCTTAAAGTCCCATAAAATATCACTCTATGCTGATGACTTACTTTTATATATTTCTAATCCTCAAAAATCCATCCCTGCTGTTTCAGAGTTATTAGCACAATTTAGTCTTTTTTCAGGTTATAAATTAAATCTCAGTAAGAGTGAACTTTTCCCGATTAATAAACAACTTCCCTTATATCATAACTTTCCGTTTAAATTGATTAATAATTATTTTTCATATCTTGGGATTAAAATTACTTGTAAACACAAAGATTTATTTAAGATTAACTTTTTACCCTTAATTGACCATATTACTCAACTTTCATCTAAATGGTTTCCTTTATATTTAACTTTGATTGGTCGTATTAATGCAGTTAAGATGTTTTTTCTGCCAAAATTTTTATATATATTTCAGGCATTACCGATTTTTGTTCCAAAATCTTTTTTTGATAAAGTTGACTCAAAAATTTCTTCATTTATTTGGCAAAATAAAAACCCAAGACTGGGTAAAATACATTTACAGAAAGCTAAGAGAGATGGAGGTTTAGCATTACCTAACTTTAGATTCTATTATTGGGCGATTAATATTCGACATATGAAATTTTGGTTACTTGACCAGGATATACTATCCATTCCCAAATGGGTAGCTTTGGAATTACAATCTGTTCAGGGCTATACACTTAGCTCTATTTTAGGTTCCTCTCTTCCTTTTGATTTGAAACGCCTCAAACAGGTATCTAACCCGACAGTTAAATATACCTTACGTATTTGGTTTCAATTCAGAAAATTTTTTTGATCTTAACCAATTTGGGCTAGCGATTCCTATTTTAGGTAACAATTTTTTCCTCCCTCTTTTACGGATCGTGCTTTTCAAATTTGGAAGACTAAGGGTATTTCACGGTTTTTGGATTTATTTTTAGATGGTTCCCTTATGTCTTTTGAACAATTATCTAATAAATATAATTTATCAAGAATACATTTTTTTAGATATCTACAAGTTAGAAATTTCCTAAGTACTATACTTTCTTCCTTTCCAATGCTTCCTCCTACATACATTTTAGATACTATAATTAACCTTAATCCATGTCAGAAAGGTGCATCAGTTATGATTTATAATATTATTATGAAACTTAGGAAAGTTCCATTTGATAAGATTAGGGTAGATTGGGAACAGGAATTGGGTTCTATCATTTCCGTGGATGACTGGGGGCAGATTTTACAATTAGTCAATACTTCCTCTATCTGTGCTAAACATTCCCTAATTCAATTTAAAGTTGTTCACAGAGCACATATGTCCAAAGATAAATTAGCTCACTTTTATTCTCATATTAATCCTTTTTGTGATAGATGTCCGGGGCAGATAGCCTCTTTAACTCATATGTTTTGGTCTTGTCCTACTCTGGAAACTTTTTGGAGAGACACTTTTAATATTATCTCAAAGGTATTGAATTTAGATATCTCTCCTCACCCTATTACTGCTATCTTTGGACTACCTAAAATTTCCAGTAATCTTTCTCCTTCAGCCGTAGAATGATTGCATTTCTTACTTTAATGGCGAAAAGATGTATCTTACAACATTGGAAAGAGCTTAATGCTCCAACCACCTTTTTTTGGTTTTCTCAGACGATATTATGCTTGAATTTAGAGAAAATTAGAAGTAATCTTTATGATTTCTCACTTAAATTTGAACAGACCTGGAGAGCTTTTATTCAATATTTTCATTTAATGTAATTTTTTTTCTCTTTTTTGCTCCGTATTTATATACCCTTCTTGTTTTTTTTTACTGTTTTTAATGAAGGTCGGGTTTGAGGACGTGATTTTAAGTTCTTTAACTCTACTTGGTTCCAAGTTAGCCCATTGCTTTGCTTTGCTTTTAGTTTAGTTGCACGATGGGTTTTTTTGGGGGGGGGGGTTTCCCTTTTCTCTATTCATATATATATATAAAAATTAGTATACTATTATGTTACCTTAGTATGTTATGTTTAAATTACATTGTTTGTATCACTTTTTTTTTCTGTATTAATATCTCCTCTAATTTTATTGTATTCTAACAGTGTATTAGTGCCTACATGGCTTACCTTTTTGTATACTTATTCAATAAAAAGATTTAAAAAGAAAGAAAGGTGAAATATTTAAGGGGAATCTGAGGAAAGCTTCAATCAGAGGGTGGTGCAAGTGTGGAATGAGGCACCAGTGGAAGTAGTACACATGGATTCAATGGCAATACTTAAGGGAAGTTTGGGTAGGTAAATGGATAAAAGAGGCTATAGTTTGGGTGCAGGTAGATGGAACTATGCAGAAGACCTGTCTGGCATTGGCTAGATGGGGCAAAGGAATACTTTTTTTGTGCCATGGTGTTCTGTAACTGAGGGGAAAAAAAACATCCTACAGGAATGCAACTCCATTTATAACATGGGACCCAATGGAGGAAAAAAAAGGGGGTTTGCATTGTAGAAATCGCAAAGTAAAGCACCTTCTAGGAATGCAACCCCTTCGTAACATGGGGGTCATTTGTATGCATTAGGCCACAAATGACCCAATACATCAGACTGGCTGTCACCCCACAATGCTGCATCATTGACACCTAGGCCAGTCACAACATTATGGAATTTTTGGCACTCACACCTGGAAGCAATAGGGAAGGGTGGAGAGGCAGAACAGGGTGCCTACCTTTCCCTGTCAGAATTCACATGGCTCCTTTGATTTAAAGCCGGTCTTAGTTTAATTCACTATGACCTATCAATGGCTTAGGGTAGCAGTCTTACCATTCTCCAACCTACTCAATACAACGTCTGAGACAATTCTTTTCAATGTTCAAAAATAACTAGTATTGTTTAATTTTTAATATTTTGACTAAATTGCGATGAGTTGCAGCCACAGAATACAAGACACCCTTTTGTTGAAATTTCAGACTCTTGCAACAGATACGGGAAAAAAAAATTGTGACACCAATCCCCTGAAGCCCTCCAATAAATCTTTTCCACATTCTTTAGCATAGCTGTGATCATTCCTAAAGTTTGGACACCAGACACGAGGAAATCTGCAGATGCTGGAAATTCAAGCAACACACACAAAATGCTGGTGGAACGCAGCAGGCCAGACAGCATCCATAGGAAGAAGCACAGTCGACGTTTCGGGCCAAGACCCTTCATCAGGACAAATTGAAAGAAGAGATAGTAAGAGATTTGAAAGTGGGAGGGGGAGATCCGAAATGATCGGAGAAGACAGGAGGGCGAGGGATAAAGCTAAGAGCTGGAAAGTTGATTGGCAAAAGGGATACAAGGCTGGAGAAGGGAGAGGATCATGGGACAGGAGGCCTAGGGAGAGAGAAATGGGGAGGGGAGCACCAGAGGAAGATGGAGAGCAGGCAAGGAGTGATTGTGAGAGGGACAGAGAGAGAAAAAGAGAGACAGGAAAAAAAAGGAAAAAGTAATAGATAAATAAAATTCCTCCCCTTCTTACCCCATCCCTTATTTATTTCCACAAAAGTCCATCCGTTTCATTACACTCCCTAGAACCCTACCATTCAAAAAGTACAAGTCTTACGATGGTGTGACTTGTCAAAATTCATCAACTCATACAGGATGCCAAAAGTGGACTGAGAGGTTAGGTGACAGGGTAGGAGTATGGAGGTAGAGGACAAAAGGATGAGGTGCAAGACTACAAAGTGGGAAAAGGAGATGGGGTATGGGGCATAGGGGTAATAGAAAACTAAGAAAAAAGAGCAAGGAACGAACTGTCTGACAGATAGAAAACTAATAATGAAGAGAACATGACAGCAACATGAACAAGCAGATGTGACACAAAGACACACAAAGGCCTAGGCACGATCTGGTTCAAACACCTGAATTTAGTTCCTTTGATTAAAAGCCGAGTGATGATTTGATCTATAAAAAGAAAACAGTGGGAACACGCAGCAGATCAAGTATTATCTGAAGTATGAGAAACAATTAATGTTTTAAGTCTTTTCACCTTTACCTTCATTTCCAGTTCTGATGAAGGCCCTTGCACCTGAAATAACTAAGTCTGCTTCTTTTTCCAAATATGTTGTCTTGTTTTATTGAGTATTTCAAGCATTTCCTGTTTTTTTATTTCAGATTTCCAGCATCTTCAAGTTTTCATTTTTCTTGATTTGTTAATGCATCTCTTCTCTGGCCATTGATTTGGCCTTGCTGGAATACTGGTTGAAGGACATTTCATTGCATATCACATGGTTCCCAATCTGATCTACTGCGGACTGATGTACTTCATATCACCATGAAACTAACTCTGGATTATCCTCATCAAGCTAGGCTCCCTACAGCCAGACCACTTGGAAAGTAACAATGTCAAACCAGGAATGCATAAGACTCAGACCAGCCTAAATGGCTCATCACTCCTCTAACCTTGCAGTAACTCACCTAGAGTATATTGCCTTGACTAAAAGGTGAATCTATGCAAGCTCCTTGATGGACCTCTTAGCCACTATTAATGTGATGAAGGGATACACAAGAGTCTACAATTAGTGGAACAGAAAATATCATGGCGCAGAAACAACGTACTTTACGTTCGTTTCACAGCTTCGTGGATGATGACAAATACATTCCAATACTTCCACAGTGATTGCTTCTTTTTTTATCCAGACTATCTATGATGCACTTAAATACAAGACTAATTCTTTAAATTAACCCCAATCTATTCTAGCAACATTCAGATGCTTTAGCATGATTTAATTATTACTTTTATTACAGCTTCTTTGGAGTTCATAACCTAAGAAGTACATTCACAAATGAAAGTTCATTCCAAAATGACTGAACTATATTTGTACTTACTATTCAAAGCCAAAGACTTCTGTAACACCACTAGTAAAACAAACTTATAAACACCACCACCAGAGTAACCAAGAAAACCACTGATGGTACACATTAAATGAAACAGGTACAGGCAAATTACAATTTACATCCTTTGAGATGCTTACGTCATTATAATAAGCTGAATCAGGCTGAATTGCTCGGAGGTCTCTGTGATCCCTCTGCCAAACTCGGTTCTAAAAATGAAAAAGGAAACAATCAGCAAATAACATTGCTCTGACACTCACTTGGCTGTTTAAGAGACAACAGTACTCTGATAATTGAGCTTACATATATAATAAAGAGCATTTAGTTTTGCAGTTACCACAGTATACAAGCAGCTATTTTGATTTTTCATCACTAACAGTGGTGAATGGCCCTATGTATACACTTACACACTGCCTCCAGATGAATAATTCTAGCGAGAACCAGATGCAGTACAAGAGGAAATGAAAAAGAAAATAGCATAATGAGACAAAAATAGCTATTGTCATAAAAGAGAATCCAAAGTCTACTGTAAGCACATAAATATTACGGAGTAAAGATACCTCATGCAGTAACTTATGATAACCATAAAAGCAGTACAACTGGACTGCTAAATTAATATTTTCTATTCATCTTTACCAAGGAAAAGGAAACTGGCAAAATCTCAGAAGGGAAAATAGATAAAATGCAAGTTGATGACCTAGGTTGATGGGAAAATGGGAGGGCGGGGGGTGGGTGGTTAATGATTTTCCAAGCCTTCCTTGATATACCTGAGGCATCAGAGAGCTGAAAAGTGCAAATGGTAATGTTCGAAAATCAGGTTTGAGAAACAATGAAGGAAAAGTTTAACTTGAACAAGTTTGAGCTAGTTGCTAAATAAAAGCTATTTAGAGGCAATCACATTTGGCTACCCTGATTGGATATTTTGTCGAGACTATTACACCCAGGTTAATTTATCAGCCATCTCCATGCACATCTCAACACTATAAATTAATGTCATGGTCTTACTGGAGAATGAATGATGAACAGCACACACAGTTGAAAGAAATTCATTAGATGACGCCTGCACGGTAGACATTAAAGTCGCTCGCACAAACCTCTAGATGGCAATACTGAGATTCATGGAAATACAGTAACAGCAAAAATATTCCCCAACAATGCAGACATCCCACCCTGCAAAAACTCATTTCCGGGAGGTAGCACCACCATTTCAGGGAGGTAGCACCCCCGCCCGCCACAACCCCATATCCCCACCCCCTCCCACAGTCGACCTCCAGGGTGTATGTAATACTTTGTTTAGTAATTTTGTCTAATCTGTAAACCAAGTTGGGTATATGCAGAAAACGTGACATTAAAATATGTACTTATATTATATTATCATGTTTATTCTATTACAACTTTAAGCAAGTCTACAGGGAGTTTAGCCTCATCAAGTGGGACATCAATAGTCTAGCTCCTTAGCAGCTAGCCAGCTAGTTTAAATAACGTTAGCTATGCTAATGAACGAAAGACACCTATTAAACTCAACTCAACATGTCTTTTACATTTTAACCCACAATGGGCAATAGAAAAGTCACTGTTGCCAACAGTGCGGCAAGCAACCGTCATATTTTTGAGGTCGACTGTAAAGCCCGCCCACAGAGAAAACTGATAGGTCTACTTAGCAGGGGTCCGCAATTGTTTTTGCACCGCAGACCGGTTTAATATTGACAATATTCTTGCAGACTGGCCAACCAGGGGCAGGGGTGTTAATCACAACCGGAATATAGGTGATAAGTCAATTGCATCATACCATTTTAAGTAACGTTTGGATACTAAACACACAGCGCATATTTTCCCCATATGAACATGTAAAATCATTGCAACACACTAATATTGCTGAATCAGTGGGAGCCTTGGGCTTGTTTTCCTGTAACGACACGGTCCCATCGAGGGGTGATGGGAAACATCAATACTCGAAGGGAGTTCCTTATGTCCAGTCTATTCCACAATTTAGGTTTTGTTGCATTCATTGCAGAAAACTCCGCTTCGCAGAGATACGTTGGAAATGGAAGCAATGTTTTCAGTGCTTTCGTGGCTATCTCAGGATATTCAGCCTTGTCTTTGATCCAGAATGCCGGCAGAGATGTTATGTCAAACATACTTTTCAGCCCACCGTCATTTGCAAGCTCGAGGAGTTGATCTTTTTCCCGCACTGACATGGATGATTCACCAGGGACGTTCACAAATGGGTCACGGACCCATTCCTTTGCATGTCTTGGGTCACTGATGACCTCGCGTGCGTGACAGGGAATGAGGAAAGGTGCAGCTGACTCATATCGTTTCATATCGCCAAATCATATCGTTCCCTCGCGGCCCGGTGGTCGGGGACCATTCGTAGCACAAAGAGAGACCAATCAGGATGCTTGCTCTCCCTCCCAAAAAAATCTATTTCCGGGATATTATATATAATTTCCAGGCGTCAGGGAACCACTATTGATATGCGGGAGACTCCCGGAACTTCTGGGAGAGGTGGGATGTCTGACAATGTTGTACCAAATGTTAATAAATGTGACATGGGTACACAATGCAAATATGTGGGTGGTATCATGCTTGGAAGTACATTGAACAGTGAAAAGAATGTCTAGCCAAGAGGGCAGATTTAATAGCGAGAACTATGAAGTTACATGTTCTGACTGAAAGAATAAAGTCAGGCTAAACAGCAGTTCCAAAAGATGTGCAGGAACAGAAGTGTATGTATTTTAACCCTTGAAAGTGGCAGGACATGTTGAGACAGTTAGCAATGTTTACGCAGTCTTTTCATTCATGAAGAAGCATGCTGAAGTCAGACAAGACTTTTGAGGTCACAAATGGGATATCATTTCCAAATCTCAGATACAAAGTTAAATGGGAAATGCAGGCAACACACATAAAAGTTGCTGGTGAACGCAGCAGGCCAGACTGCACCGCTTCCTAGAGATGCTGCCTGGCCTGCTGCGTTCACCAGCAACTTTTATGTGTGTTGCTTGAATTTCCAGCATCTGCAGAATTCCTGTTGTTTGGAAAATGCAGGGATGATTTTCCTTGGTGCAAAGTGGTTCACATTTAGACTGACGTATACTAGATCATAATTGCTTTTGAAAGGCTAAAACAATCAGTTCAAGAAAAACAGTTCCATTATCCGGACAGTTCAAAGAACAGGGAGTACAGATTTAGGGAAAAAGAATTCGTCGAGAGGAAGGAAAACTTTTACTTAACAGTTAAGATCTGGAATATACTGCTTGATGGAAAGAAAAATCACCATCTTCCAAAAAAAAACTGCATCGGCAGCTTTGGTCCAAGGCAATTGTTTTATTTAAAGGTGACAAAGACTCAATGCTCCAAATGGAATCATCCTGTGTCATAAATATCCTGATTCTATATGACAGATACCACTCCTCTGCTTACCAACTCCTGCGTTAATGACTTCATAAACAGATTTTCTAAGCTCTCGGTAAATAGGAGCACTGAAATTCAGAAGACAATGTCATTTTTCTTCTCTCATTGAGGTATAATCTCAAGATACCTGCTGTCTTGTCAGTACTTCAAATGTTAACTGGCTTGAGGCAAGAGGATGAGTGAATAATGAAGAGCAAGGATGAAACACTGAGTCAAATAATCTTTGTTATTCTTGAAATGCTGTACTTTCAAGGAGCACAAGCTATTACCTTTCAATGTCACACTGTTGTTTGTGAAAGCCAGTATAGAAATTGGCTGCTGCATTTCACATATTACAACAATAATACGTTTTAAAAATACATTAATGGTTGTATACTGACCAACACTAAACATGACAACCCACCTCAGAGTACTGAAATGTTACGTTTATCCAGTTATATGGATCAGAATGTTGGACAATATCTAGTAACATGAGGAAACGAATTGAAGCAGCAGAGATGTGGTTTTTGAGGAGGATGCAGAGAATATCATGGATGAAGCGAATATCTAAAGAGGATGTTCATGAACAGAGCAAGTACAAAAAGAAAAATAATGTATGAGATCATGAAAAGGCAATGTAACTTCATTGGACATGTGATTAGGAAAGAGGAGTTAGAATGCACAGTAATTATGGGAAAGATTGAAGGGAAGAAAGCAAAAGGAAGGCAAAGACAAATGATGATGGAGACAGCAGCCAGAGAACTGGAAATGAATACAAATGAATTGATCCATTTGACCTGAAACAAGAGTGTATGGGCCATGGCAGTCAAAGCTCAAACTGGGCATGGCACCTGATGATGATGATGAATGGTTGTAAAATTCCTTTCAACCATATGAACCCCTGAAAAGAGGTAGTAAACTGTCAGATACACCATATGTCAGAAGTGGCAGGCAGTTTGTGGCTTGAAAAAGCTGCCTTCCAGATCAGTCAACCTATTACATTCATTCACTGGGCTCAAAAATAAATGGTCATCTGGGTAAGCAGTAAGAGTTGCTTGTGTATTTGTGCCTGTACACCAAAGACCATCTTCAAAAGATACCTCAAACATATCTCAGTGAAATTATTAAAGTCAAAGGGATGGCAGGGCTTTAAGCGCCACTTGCACCATCACTTTTCTTAGCACAATAATACACTTAAAAGGTCTGCTTAGATTTGTGATTCAATCTGGTTCATCTGTGTGCTCTATCATTAAACTTGCAGGGATTGGCTGGGAAAGCGTTCTCATGCTTCTTTAATCCAATCACATAATTTGCAAAACGATGTTCAATGATCTGGAAATTGACATGGACTATCATTAAATAAATAACAAAACTTCAATTATTACAAAACCCAAATGATTCACTATTATCTTTAGGGAAGCTGCTCACTCCCATCTGGTCTAGTCGTTTTTCACTCCAGTGCTATGCCAAGTGGATGGACTAACGTAACCAGATATTCTTATACATCTTGACAATTAAGTGATTAAATCAATTGCTAACATTCTCACATAGCAGAAGCTTTTAGCCAATTCACTGTTCGTAAAAAGCCTCCAAAACATATTCTGGACACTTGTTCAATCTTCTCCGTACACATTCCCTAGGGATTGAAGATGACTTGTTTCATTCTAGTTTTATAGATTCTTGTGGGATAAGGCCAATATGGGAACTGCAGACACTTCCACAGATGAAGCAGGATGCACCTCATGGGAAATGCGGTTTGTGGGGTGATACAGTCCTTTTTTTTGTGTTCCCATGGGATTTCATTATTTCTTTAAACAATTATGGCCACAGCTCAAGGACAATATTACCACCTGTCCTTAAATGTCCTTCAAAAATTGACGGTGAACCACTGCATTCTTCACAAAGGCATTCCCACAGGCCCACTGAATAAGCAATTAGTACTTCAACCCAGCAAGAATAAAAGAACTGCAATATATTTCCAAGTCAGGCTGTTGAACTGGCGGGTGGTGGGGGTGGGTGGGGGGGAGGGGGGGGAGACATTGCAAACAGTGGTACTTACACATCTGCTGCCCTTGCCCTAAGTGCTAGAGGTTGAAGATTAGGTGGTCGTGTTGCAGAAGCACAGGTATATTGCTGCAATGAATTTATTAGATGGTAAGCACTGCAGTCACAATGTGCTAGGCTGACCTGTCCCTTCGTGGTCAGGGTAGGCCCAACACACTAACAACCAGGCCCCATATCACCATGAATTACAGTGGGTAACAACAGGCACCCATAGACTATTGGGTCCAGCAAGATACTTCTTCAGTGATTCACCAAAAAGCAGATGTCAGCAACAAAAGCAGAGTCGAGGAAGAAGTATAAGCAGGAGCGGTGACAAAGTTGGGGGAAATAAGGGGAAAACAAAAAAACAATTCCAAGAGAGGGCTATTTGTAGTTTTGTTAAAGCTTGTTGTCATAAAAACTGGTAAACAATATCCCCTACAAAGTAAAATATTTTCACCTTTTACTCTGTTGGCCAGTTAAATAATAACATGCAACTTCAGAGCATTTTTCTTCTTAAGAGTTCTATATAATGCAATTGTTGCTATCTTTGCATCAGTATACTTTGTACAAAAGAGGTATGAACTAACCAGATCAGCTTTAATCTGTCCCTCAGCTTGCTATTAATTGTAGTTTTCATTCGGCATAAAGGCACTTCGTCAGGGTAAAATGATTGTCACGTGTATTGAGGAATAGTGAAAAACTTGCCCTGCATACCTTCAATACAGATAAGTTCAAACAACTGTGAATTAAGTAAGGTAGTACAAGGTAAAATAGCGAAGTGCAGAATAAAAGCATTACAGTACAGAGAAAGTGCAGTGCAAACAGAGGTAGATTATGAGGTCTAGAGTCCACATATCATACTCGGGAAATATACAATAGAATTTATAACAGCAGGATAGAAGTTATCCTCGAGCCTGGTCATCCACCCGTTCAGTCTTTTCTATCTTCTGCCCTATGGGAGAGGAGCAGGAGAGAATGTCCAGAATGGGCGGGATGTTTGATCAAGCTGGCTGCTTTACTGAGGCAGTGAGAAGTGTAGACAGCACCCATGGAGGGAAATTTGGTTTCAATGACGTGCTGAGCTGTGTTCACAACTCTCCACAGTTCGTGATAATGGGCATAGCAGTTGCCAAACCAAGCCATACTGTACCCAGACAGGATGCTTTCTATGGTGCATTAATAAATATTGCTGAAGGTCAAGGGAGACATGCTAGAAATTACTAACTTACAGTAAAATGAATAAATACTGGAAATACTGCAAAGGTATAGTGAAGTAGTGTTCATGAGTTCACGGACTGTTCAAAAACCTGGTGACAGAGGGAAAGAACCCATAGCTACATTGGTTAAGTGTTTGTCTGCAGTTTCCTGTACCACCTTTATGATGGTAGTAATGAGGAGGAGGCGTAGTGGCATCAGTGCCAGACTTCGGGACGAAAGGTCCCGAGTTCGAATCCAGCCGACTCCCCTGCACGCTTTCCATCTGTGCTGGGTTATGAGCTGCTGATCTCTTTGGAAACTCACCCGGCAGTAGGCAATGGCAAACCACTGCTGTAACTTGCCTCGTACGCGGTTCCCCACTACATCCGAGAGGCGTGGAGGGAAATCGTCCGCTAACCAGAGAAACTGGATACGACGTACCTTTAATGAGGAGAGGCATGCACCGGGTGACGAGGCTTTTTAATGATGGATGCCACCTTCTTCACACACCACCTTTCAAAGATGTCCTTACAATACTGAAGTCCGACTTTACTCAACAATACTTAATTGCCCAGATGCTACAGAGATGAGTTCAGGCAAGGGAGATGCATCAAATGTAGACTTGTTTCATCGGTAGTCAAATTGCAGTGGGTCAAGTTGACTGGGAGACTGGAGTTAATGTGCGACAAGAGCAGCCTCCTGAAGCACTTCATGATGGTGAATCTCACAGCCACTAGGCAGTAATCATCAAGGCACATTACCTTGTATTACTGAGCAAACGGGATGATAGAGGTATTGGATCCAACTGTTTAATTGTTAATTTCTTTGCCGTTTAATAATTAATTGTCAGCTTGTATTTATATACAAGTAACTGCTTACTATGCTTCCTAATGGTCACAGTGTGTATATGTGGTGGTTCAATGTGTCCCCTACTGGTTACATATGTATGCTCCTGGAAGGTTCTTTTGGTGCTGCATTATTTGAATGGGGAGGAGATACCTCATTGTTTGTCACTTACCTACAAGTCTGAATGAAATGTTTCTCTTCTATGAGTATAAAAATAGCTGCATCACAAGATGGCGCCCTGTTAGTTCTTTCTGCTTCCATTTCCCTTTGCAGTGACCTCTATCACAGTCCATTTCAATTTTCCTTTGTTCTATCAATGCTTAATAAAACGATTGTAATGAACCAGTTTTGTGCCTCTTTCCTGACTTCTGAAAGAACCTTGAATTAAAAGATCAGAATCCAAGAGGTCTTCTTTAAATAGGTGGTAACTTCATATTGAAGAATGGAGAGGTAAAAAAATGCCTGCAAATAGCCCCACCAGCTGATCTGCACAGGATCCAGGACACCATCTAGGTAGATTCACTCTTGAAATCTCAGACCGAAATAGAGTGTCTGTTCAGGTACAGTTGCAAGAAAAAGTTTGTGAATCCTTTGCAATTCCCTGCTTTTCTGCATTAATCACTCATAAAAAATGGTCTGATCCTAATTTAGATCACAATAATAGACAAGTACAATCTGCCTAAACTAATAACACGAAAACAATTGTACTTTTCATGTTTTTGTTGAACATATTATTTAATCATTCAGTCCAGGCTGGAAAAACTAAGTGAACCCTTATATTTAATAACTGGTACAACCTCCTTCAGCAGCAATAACCTCCAACCAAATGTTTCCTGTAGCTGCCGATCAGAATTGCACAACGGCGAGGAGGAATTTAAGGCCATTCCTCCATACAAAACCGTTTAAGATCATCAATATTTCTGGGATACCTTGCATGAACAGCCCTCTTCAGATCATGCTACAACATCTCAATTGGTTTAAGGTCTGGACTCTGACTTAGCCATGCCAAAACACAATTCTCTTCTTTTTAAAGCATTCTGTTGATTTACTCGTGACAATGGAAGCTTTGTGACTGTTATCAATTCTATCCATACTATCCTTTGGCCTTAACAGTCACACACTTAGAGATACTGATTGCAATGCTTCATCTGTAATCCCAGAAACAGTCGGGTTTACCGTAGAAACGTTACAATCAGTTTCTGTAAGTACATAACTGGTAAGGCCAAAAGATAGTATGGACAGATTTACTATTGTGTTTCAGATCATCGTTCTGTTGTATCATCCAACTTCTATTAAGCTTCAGGTGACGGACTACTACCCTGACATTTTCCTGTAAAATGTCTTGATACAATTTTGAATTAATTGTTCCCTCAACAATTGCAAGCGGTCCAGGCCCTGAAGTAGCACAGCAGCCCCAAACCACGATGCTCCTTCCACCATACTTCACAGTTGGGATGAGGGGCTGATGTGCAGTGTCCTTTTCCTCCAAACATAGCAGGGTGCATTTCTGCCAAAAAGTTCAACTTTTGTCTCACCTGTCAAAAGAATATTGTCCCAGAATTCTTGTGAAACATCCAGGTGGTCTTTTGCAAAGTTGAGACGTGCAGCAATGTTTTTTCTTAAGATAGCAGTAGTTTCCTCCTTGATGTCCTTCCATGAACACCGTTCTTGTTCAGTGTTTTTCTTAGTGTTATTTTTTCTTATAGTCTTATGGGTTATTAGTTTAGGCATATTGTGTATGTCTATTATTGTTACCTCAACGAAGATCAGACCACATTTTATGAGTAATCAATGCAGAAAACCAGGTAATTGCAAAGGGTTCACAAACTTGTTCTTGCAACTGTACATCAGAGACCATCAGGATAGGTGGTGGCGTTCCAATCCCCTTCTATTCAAAACATGCACTATTGTATTATAATAATCACCCAATATTGTACAGGTTATTGGGCAAATGCTTAGGCTAGTGTATCCAAAGTTGATCAGGCAGCTTGACAATGTCAAGCTTCAAGTGTTTTAAGAACTGCATTTATCTCAAGAAAGACAACTGTAAATCACCGTCCTGATTAGGTCCATGTGGATGAAAAGCTTTGGAGAGTCCAGATTTGTAGCTTGTTGATGAATACTGATTACCATGACATGGATGGTGGGACTTGGCAATGGAGAATTGCTGGAACATTAAAGGGATAGGCTGAGACAATCTCTTGTTGGAGACTGTCATTAGCTGGCTTTTATTATGTGTCCATATCTGAAGTTGCCCAGCGCTTGAAGCACTCCAGCCACCCAAGGACACTCAAACATAAGTGAAATACATGCAACTGTCAATCATCTCCACCTCTAATCATTGATAAAGGGAAGATAAATACCACATCTCTGCTGATGTGCATTGGAATGTCTGCCTTTCTTGTGTTTGAGTAACTTGGCCAACCATTTCAGAGGTTATAATAATTTAAATCACCCACTTTAAGTCCCAGTAAATTTTGTGCAGAACCACAACAGTTCCGAATTGTTGTAGCACAGATATGTACTGGCTCCAAACGAGCAATCTAGTCAGCCCCTTTCCTCATCTTCTCTCCAGAGTCTTGCAAATTCTCATTTCAGATATTTATGCAACCCTCGAGCAGTTCAATTTAAGTTTACCTCCTTCACTCAGCCTGCAGTGCATTCTAGATGCTAAGCACCTACTCTGGTTCTTTTAGCAAATATTTCGTTGATCCCTTTTCTAATGCGATCAATTTCTTTATAACTTTTCCAACTTTTATATTAAATACCTCTCCACCTCAAAGCCCCCATTCTTCCAAGGAAAATATCACAGTTCTGCCAGTCTCTGAACCTGAGGTTATTCTGTTCAGTCTCTTACACTCTCTCTAAAACTTCTGCATCTTTCCTAATGTGTGCCATCCAGAAATGGATGTAACATGCCACTTTCTCATTTAGCATTCAGAATGTAGTCCCCGTGATGGACAGCAGGGACATAACCTTGCCCTCATGCTAGCACTGTCTGTGAATCTCACCAGGATGGAGAAGCGCTGCTTGTAAGTCAGTCATGGCAGAAGGCTAGACGTGAGACTCATAATTGCACCCTGGCCAGCAATGTGTATATTATCAGTATTAGAAATGGGTGTTCCATCTGCTGACAGTTGGGATGCTAGTTTGTCTCATCACATTCTGTTGTACGTGATGCAAGCCGTTGATTTCCTTTCTTTGTTTCACTTCATTTCACAGCGACCTTGCTATTACAAGTTTAATGACCATTGTTAAGCATAATATGGTACAATCTCCAAATTGATGAGATTAAAGTGGCATATAACAATGACAGACTGAACAAGGGGAAAAATGTCTAGTGTCCTGAGCTTTATTAAGAAATATCTGTTTTGCAACAGATTACAAGTGTACACTAAGAAACCTTATCAAATCAAATTGGAAGTTCATACATTTCTCCCATTCCCTCCTAGACTTTTAACTCAGTGTCCTAACTGGTTCTTCATTTGCTTAGACTCCATGGCAACTTCATCCCTGAAGACTGATGCAAAGTACTCATTCAGTACCTCAACGATAACTTCAATCTTCATGAGTAAACTTCTGATCGGTCCATTTTATACTCTTACAATCCATTTCCTGTTTACTTTCACATCGGATTCTTTTGGATTCCTTTTTATAATTCTTGCCGTTGTCTCATGCTTTCATTTCCTTCCTCACTTCCATTTTGAAGCAGGTTTTCACTTGTGTTAAGAAGATTACATATAACATTTCACTCTCGTTGCATTTCACACAATATTGCAGAACACTTTTTACAACTGTTTCTAAGTTGGAGAAAATAAAGTGAACTTTATTATGCATTTATCTTGTGCTCAATGATAACTTATGATGAGTCAGGTAAATGCTCTTAAATTCAAGCTTTATTCTGCTAGTGCTGGAAACATGATGTTAAGTGAAATTGTTTGGTCTCCTGGTACTGCAATCTTTTTTTGTAGAGAAAAATTCGGATTGGAAGGTAAAATAAAAAACTGAAATTTCCCTTACATTAACTAAAAGTGGTTGTTTTTCTACTCTTCCCAGGAGGAAACCGATTACAACATATCATTTCTTTTGAGAGGGGGCTAACCAGTCAACTAAAAATTCCGCCTTCTGCTCAAAATGCCACCTTAGAGCACTTGATGTTTATGCGCAACTACAAGATGAGTGTTTATTCTGAGGTCATTTGCAGCAACTATTTGCCACTTAAATCATTCATGTCCAACTGAAGTCAAAACT
Source organism: Mobula hypostoma (assembly GCF_963921235.1). Taxonomy (NCBI): domain Eukaryota; kingdom Metazoa; phylum Chordata; class Chondrichthyes; order Myliobatiformes; family Myliobatidae; genus Mobula; species Mobula hypostoma. The sequence continues at coordinate 95,330,319 of NC_086100.1, read as the reverse complement.
GACAATTGTAAAAGTATTCAGATCCATGCTGAATATATACCAAACTTTTTCAATAATAAGAGACCTGAAAATTTGGATAGCAAATCCAGCACTGCAGACATACTCAAACTATGAGGTGATAATGCACCAGTATTCAATGTTGCAATGTTCAGCAACCTATTGATTAGTTGCAGATTTAAGGCTAATCCTAATTGAGCAATCTTAGACCAGCTCCAGTACCACTATGAAAAGGATAGGATAGTCAACAGCAAATACTGTGCAATGTGAATATTAGAAATTATTTAGGATAGATTTTAAGGGGAGAAGGCAAAAGACCTCAGATGACAAGTCAGGTAACAAGTTCAAATAGGGTTAGAAAATGAATGTGGACCTTCAGGAGACCATAAAATTTACCCAAAAATCAGGTGATGTCAAGTTCAAAGTACATTTATTATCGAAGTATGTAAACTATATACAATCTTGATATTCATCTTACAGGCAGTCACAAAAAAAAGAGCTCATTACAAAAGACCGTCAAATATCCAATGTGCAAAAAAAACCCAGCAAATTGTGTAAACAATAAGTAGGCAAATAACATTCTGAACTGAAGCTCATGAAAGTGAGTTCACAACCACAAAGACAGTCATCGCTGCAGCCAGTCCAGGAGCTCTTTAGTTGCAAGCCACAGCCTCAGTACAACACAGACAAGTAAACCTCACTGAGCAGCGAGCTGAACACCAGCCTGTCCCTCGCCTCCTCAGGCACCGATAGCCCGACCTTTTCAATCTGGCCTGGCACTTAAATCAGCCAATCATCGGGTTAATCTTCACTCTCAGGCCCAGCCACTCGACTTGGTCCGTATGTGACCTTTCCAATCTGGCCTGGGCCCTGTCGCCTTGGCTCCACTGCTTCGAATCAGCTCCAAGTCCACTCTAGCAGTGGCCACGTTCCTTGTTCTCAGGCCCAAGCCCCGTTGTCTCAATTCAGCCCATCCACGCCGTGCCGCAACCATCCTGCGCCTTCAAGACATCAGCTCACACCACAAAAACGCCAGATTGCACAGGCAGGTCAAAAGCTCAACTCCGAAAGGGAACTTACAGGCTATTGCTTGCAGTGATTGTTCTCTAGAAAAAGTAATATGATTTAAGTAGTTAGTAGAGTTGTCTCCTACCAGTTGGACGTCGCTTTGTTTCACCAGCGCCATCTTAAACTGGAGGGTTAATACTAACAACCAGGGATAATCATCTCAAAATCATTAATTCACCTAAAATCGACTCTCTCATCTCTCCCCCAGTCTCTGATTATCTTTCCAGCAGTACAAAAGAACCATCACAACACCTCTAACTTTTTCATTCTGGCAGTCTATCTACCCCCCTCCCCATTCAATATAGGTTCAGTTGACCAAATTATGTACATATGAGGCCATATTTGCAAACTAGTGGGTTTTCCAGTCATTAAACAAAAGTATTTAAACTATGATTTCAAATTTCCCAAAGACTACATTCCAGTAAGAAATAAAAACCCTGAAGTGAACAACAGCATCAAGGACTAATAATATTGCCATCATGAGCTTAACCCAAAGGATTCAAAGACAGCATCAAGTAAACAAATATTAAGTGGAAGACATGGATGAGAGTAATTTAGCAAAATATACAAATGCTTAAATTGGTCCTACAACTATGCAAAAGTGGCATTTGTTTGAAATCTAGGCCCATTAAAAGGCAATATCACGAGAATAGAGTGCCAAAAGTTAAATATTTGCTTGGTTTGCAGCAAAATGCACAACTGAAGGTGGTCACATTGAGTTTACAGTAAAATAAGAACTTGTGCAAAATGAAAGCAAGAAAAATATATTTTTAAAGCGATTGCCTGTATGCTACTAGAAAAACTTGAATATGCTGGTTTGTTAAATGTAGGTAAAGGAAAAACCAAGATAATATGGGGGTTAAAAGACAAACTTCTTTTATATAAACAGTTGTCATCTGAAATTTATTGACTTCTGAGCTATGGACACATGCTGCAGAATTGCCTCAAACCAGAGTGACCTCTTGGCTGGAGGTTCCTTTAAAATAAAACACATACCATGGAAGTTAAACACTACTATTATGTGAAACTACATTTCCAAATGATATCTCCTTCCCATTCCACATAGCTCAAACTCTAACCAGTGAGCATTGACAGTTATGAGGTGGTAATTTAAAAAGGCACAACTTGCATGTGTCAGCTCTTCAGCAATAATCAGTTAATCCCCAACCATTTGTCCATTGCCCAACTTTGTTACTCTGCTGTACACAAAATGAACTTTTCAAGAACATACCCAATGCTCTTTTCAAAGTTACAAATACATTCTTCTGGTTATTTTGTCAAATATTTCAAATCCTTTCCAAAGCTCCCAGATTTACAGAATTTGCTGGTTGAGGTTTTCAAAGTGAGTTTAAAGATGTGATTTAATTTTATATTATTGAGTAGCAGAAAGATACCTTTTAGTTTTTTGCACCTGCTATATCATTCATTAAGATCTTGGCTGATCATCTCCTTCTTTTCTAATTTCCTGCATTTAACCCCATAATCTCCCATTAAATTTTGCAAATGCACTCTGGACAAACTATTTATTGAATTGTGACTTGAAAAAAAATCACTGAACCTCTGCAGACCCCCAGGGTAGAGAACTTCAAAGATTATAACCAACTAGGTAAAAGAAGTAAAAAAGGAGGGAGAGAGAAACCGGGGAATTATAGGCCGGTTAGCCTAACGTCGGTGGTGGGGAAACTGCTGGAGTCAGTTATCAAGGATGTGATAACAGCACATTTGGAAAGCGGTGAAATGATCGGACAAAGTCAGCATGGATTTGTGAAAGGAAAATCATGTCTGACGAATCTCATAGAATTTTTTGAGGATGTAACTAGTAGAGTGGATAGGGGAGAACCAGTGGATGTGGTATATTTGGATTTTCAAAAGGCTTTTGACAAGGTCCCACACAGGAGATTAGTGTGCAAACTTAAAGCACACAGTATTGGGGGTAAGGTTTTGGTGTGGGTGGAGAATTGGTTAGCAGACAGGAAGCAAAGAGTGGGAATAAACGGGACCTTTTCAGAATGGCAGGCGGTGACTAGTGGGGTACCGCAAGGCTCAGTGCTGGGACCCCAGTTGTTTACAATATATATTAATGACTTGGATGAGGGAATTAAATGCAGCATCTCCAAGTTTACAGATGACACAAAGCTGGGTGGCAGTGTTAGCAGTGAGGAGGATGCTAAGAGGATGCAGGGTGACTTGGATAGGTTGGGTGAGTGGGCAAACTCATGGCAGATGCAATTTAATGTGGATAAATGTGAAGTTATCCACTTTGGTGGCAAAAATAGGAAAACAGATTATTATCTGAATGGTGGCCGATTAGGAAAAGGGGAGGTGCAACGAGACCTGGGTGTCATTATACACCAGTCATTGAAAGTGGGCATGCAGGTACAGCAGGCGGTGAAAAAGGCGAACGGTATGCTGGCATTTATAGCGAGAGGATTCGAGTACAGGAGCAGGGAGGTACTACTGCAGTTGTACAAGGCCTTGGTGAGACCACACCTGGAGTATTGTGTGCAGTTTTGGTCCCCTAATCTGAGGAAAGACATCTTTGCCATAGAGGGAGTACAAAGAAGGTTCACCAGATTGATTCCTGGGATGGCAGGTCTTTCATATGAAGAAAGACTGGATGAACTGGGCTTGTACTCGTTGGAATTTAGAAGATTGAGGGGGGATCTGATTGAAACGTATAAGATCCTAAAGGGATTGGACAGGCTAGATGCGGGAAGATTGTTCCCGATGTTGGGGAGGTCTAGAACGAGGGGTCACAGTTTGAGGATAGAGGGGAAGCCTTTTAGGACCGAGGTTAGGAAAAACTTCTTCACACAGAGAGTGGTGAATCTGTGGAATTCTCTGCCACAGCAAACTGTTGAGGCCAGTTCATTAGCTATGTTTAAAAGGAAGTTAGATATGGCCCTTGTGGCTACAGGGGTCAGGGGGTATGGAGGGAAGGCTGGGTTCTGAGTTGGATGATCAGCCATGATCATAATAAATGGCGGTGCAGGCTCGAAGGGCCGAATGGCCTACTCCTGCACCTATTTTCTATGTTTCTATGTTTCTAAGTATTACTTCCTCTGCTCCAAAAGCCCAAATTCTTATTTTGAGACTATGAATCCTCATACAGCCAGAAAAAGTATCAACTCTTCATCTACCGGATGGAGCCAGTGAATAAGGCTACCAAGGGCAACATCCACAAGATGGGTGACGAAGCAACTCCTTTCACATCTTTTTATTTCAGATGTGGTTCTGCTAAGGTTGAGAGACTGTTATCTACATTCTGGCGGTGTTTTTGACACTTTGCTATCTCCAAGATGCTGCGAGCAAAGCGTGCAGCATGGATGCCAAGAAGCCTGGAGACAGGACACGAGTCCACGATTGACTCCATCTCTCATTGATCTCACTGATTAAAGTGCTGAGGAAGACTGAAATCATCGAAGCAGATGCTAATGTAGGTGTTCAGCACCATCTACCAGCCTCTCACTTGCTGCAGCTGGAGGAAGACAGTCTCTCTTGCTGCTACCGAGGCAAGGTTCTTGCATTCAATTGATCTCTCTCTCTCCCTCAATGTTGTTGGAAATGGTGCCAGAGTAAGGTTTAATCAACAGCAGTTTATAAATTGGACTCAAATTGATGTTATGTGTTCTATTTTTTGGTTGTTATTTTTGGACAATTTATGAAATGGGAGGCCTGCAAATAATGAACACTGAGCTGAACTGAAATATGCCTTCTGATTTTGTGCTTAATATTCTGTGTTTTTGTTTTTTTTTTGGTTGCCATCCGTGCAATGTGTTTTTTTTGCGCATGGTGGTGGGGGGGAAGAATTCAATATTTTTCTTTTATTTGTTCCATGATCGCTCTTTGTTTCATGGCTGTCTGTGGGAAGGCAAATCTCAGGATTGTAAACCATATACATACTTTGAATCCTTTGATCTCCATGAAGCCTACAATAATTTTGTCGGATTCAATAAGATTACCTTTCATTCTTCAAAAATCCCCTCCTTTGACAAATCTTCGTTTCTACCATGGACTTTGTTACCTGCTGTACTCACAAACTCAGTGCAACTGGAATTTTAACCACATCTTGCTCATGTTGGTTGGAAGAAGAATATTCTTATTCAGGTCTAGATATTGGACAGCAAGTCTGACAGTGAAGTCACTAAAATTGGTGCAGGTACAGCTGGTATCATCAGTATACACATAAAAATGGATTATTTTCAGTCAATGTTGCCAGAATACGGTACTGGGGTAAGGAACAGGAGATAGCACCAAAGCCAACAGTTGAGAAGAAAATTGACCATTGCAGAATTCTATGAGCATATGGATGAGTTTGCACGCAGATATAACTCCAGTACTATCAATTGTGTCAATGAGATACACTGAACGATGACAACAGGGTAAATACTGACAAAGGTTGCAGATAGTTCGAAAAGTAAAAGGAGGGAGTTATCACAATCATTAAGATAACAAATAAAGTCTAGGAAAGTGGGTTCAGAGGAGGATGAGGGGAGCAAAGAACAAAAGTCTGTATTAGACATGAAAGTAAGAATGATTATACAGTAAAAAAAAGTTGAAAATGGAAGAGAAAAATTACAATAATGAGATAATGGGGAAAATAAAATCTCTCAAAAACTACATAAATGACCATAAGAGTACTGGGCACCTACTGCAAGGTGAACAACGTTTCTGACCTGAAGTTAATGACGTCTACACCATATCCAGAAGACCAAAAAGCTCCTAATTTTTAAAAACTGAGATGTCCTATGTTTTGCTGAGCATCACTGAAAGTAACACAAAAGGTTGAGAACATGGCCAGTAAAATCAAGGTTTGAACTACAGCTCCAGGCTAAATAGCATTTTACAAATAAATCATCAATTTCCCTAAAATGAAGCTCATGGACCTGGTCTGCCATGAAGACTAACCAGTGTACTTTCCACAATGATTGCCGAGCACCAGGGGAAGCAAGTGTTAGGAACAACAGGAAGGCAAAGCACAGTACCAAATGAGAAACTGTTTCTTTAGAATGAAGGGAAGAATGTTTCGGAAGATGTATTTAGTGGCATATGTTTTGGAAGTACCAGAGAATGACTCTCTGTACGTGGAGGCAGTGGAAGGGAAGATAAGGAAAATGGCAACCCAATAAAAAGACATGTTTCTGCATACTGTTGACCAAAGTGATAATGGGATATTGCAATGTCACAGGAAAACAGGGCTAAAGCAGAATATCAGCATGATCTTGGTGAACAGAGAAGATGGATGAACCATCCTGCTCCTATTTCTAACGTACCCCTGCACCAGTGCATAAAGTCAGCAGTACTGGAAAGGTATGAGAGATAATACATGAACAGAATGGAGCTCTGATGTACCTCATGAAAAGTATGACATTAGATGCATGCATTAATAATAATTTCATTTGATGGAGTGATCGGATTCAAAGAAAAATTAAGTGCAACAGACAGAAATATGGTGCAGTGACCAAATCGACATTCATTTAAAGGAGAAAAACTCCCTTTGCATCCTGCTAAAAATGGAGACTTTACTGGAACTAGATATTCTTAAGAATACAGCCAGCAAGAAAACTAGGTGGAAGATGCTGAACTGCAGATATAACTTTGAAGACAAGAGACGCGAAAAAAAAGTTGAAATGGTAGTATTTATCATGAGATATGAACCTTAAAGACATACACCTCCCAGAGGCAGTCCTGTTTGTTTATGGGTTGGTGGGGGTGAGGGGGGGGGGGGGAGTTGATGATTCAAAGCTGAATGTTCAGGGTTGCGAGGAGTTTGAATGTTGTTGAAAGCAGTTCTCCGGGTAAGTTAATTCACATTACTGCACCCATCACAGAAAAACAGACAGGTTTGCCAAACAGCAATGGATTATTTTCTCCACAAACTTAATGATAATGTTAAAACTCACTCTGTGAGGTTAAGAGTGTTGCACATTAGGATGAATGAATTTAACAGAGTAGAGAAAATGAAATAAATCACAACCGTTCTGATGAAAGCTCACTGAACTGAAACAATAATCATTTCTGTCAACCAATGCTAATTGAGCTGTTGAGAATTTCCTTCACCTTTATTTCAGATTCCTATTCTTTGTAGTTTAGGAGTAAGAGATTGAAATAGTGGCAGAAGTCATCATGAATGCAAAGGCAACAGATGTGCAGCTGACACTGAGGCAAGTTCAAAATTCAATGAGGTGGAGATATAAGATGTTCTATGCTGAGGACCGATCGATCTCTCTAGAGAACATCAGAAATAAAAATGGCAGGAGGAGAAGATGGCAACACACAGCCTCTCTGGTGAAATTATATCATATTTGTTAAATAGGGGGTCGTGCACAATTCTGATTTGATGGAGATAGACGTGAGAAGCACAGAGGAACATCTGGAGAAATTTCCGAAATGCCTGGTTCGCTGCCACTGCTACTGTGTGACCGAGAACCTCCGGAGGGTAGGCTCCAAATCCTCGGCTTTACTTGTTGCTGGCGGCCGGGGCTGGGGTCATAGAGTTCAGCACAGATGGTGCTCGGTGTTGGAGGCTCCAAGTTTTCCGACTACTCAGAGTCGGACTGTGGTCAGGTGCTTCCAGGATGCTGCATCGGCAAGTTTGCGGCGCTGGAAGCTCATGGCAGGGAGAGTTTTCTTCCTTCTCCCTTCTGCGTGAGATCATGGGACTTTCCAGAGACTTTGAACTTTTTTTTTACCGTGCCCATAGCCTGTTCTTCATCAAGTTACAGTATTGCTTGCAGTGCTGTAACTATATGTTATAATTATGTGGGTTTTGTCAGTTTTTCAGTCTTCGTCTGTCTTGTGTTTCTGTGATATCACACCAGAGGAACATTGTATCATTTCTTAATGCACGCATTACTAAACGACAATAAAAGAGGACCTAAATTTAGTTTAGGTTGAAAAAAAATTATGAGAATGAAAGCAGTTATGGGGTCAGAAAAAAAGGCAAAGAGGAAGAACCAGATGTGATTTCTTTTATTCCCTATAAGTTGAAGCCTGCAGAAGTTAAGTCTCTGTTAAATTTTTTGACTGCAGACAAAAACAATTTAGATAAGGTGAGAAGTCACAACATATCTGGGGACAGATTTGAGAACACACAAGCAGTGACATGATATATGTGTTTCCAGAAACAGTAAGAGAGTGTGTTGAAGTGCTCTGACATTGGTACTGAAGGAGATATCATTAACCTGGACACTGGGAAAACTCCCTCCTCAGTCTTTAAATGTCAGATCTTCACACATCCTGATCAGAGAAATTATGATTTTCTACTTCTTCCCTCCACTTCATTTCACTGAAAATTAACTTTCCATGTATCTACAATATACATCCCATGGGACAAAATGGTTCAGTCTTGCAGAATTCCATGGAGAATTTTCTTCTGAAAAAAAAATTAATGGCACTCATTATCTACAGAGAGCATTAGTTACATACCAAATCAATTTATTTTTGCACAAACTCAGCACTTTTTTTTTTTGCAGTGTGCTTAACCAGGATGTGGCAGTTATCAAAGAGAAAATATAAGTGAACCAAGAGATCTTTGAACATCATACATTAAAAGAAATAAAACTCTATGTTTGCATCTCAGAATGTCAACCTGCCATAGATAAACACTTAAAAATATACAACATGAAAGCTGAATTAAGTTTCATTTCAAGTTATAACATCTAGTACATAAATTTGTACTGAAAAGATTAATTTGTTCATTAAAGCAGTGTCTTAATGGAACTTGCAGGAATGACTTGATGGAGTAGAGATGAATTATTATTAAAGGAATATCACAGATCTTACAAAATTTAACAACGAACTCAATTAACTTTTGGAAAAATACTCAGTGGCCACTTGATTAGAAACCTCCTGCACCTAATAAAGAGGCCAATGACTGTACGTTCATGGTCTTCTGCTGCTGTAGCCCATCTACTTCAAGGTTTGACATGTATGTTCTTCTGCACATCACTGTTGCAATGCATGGTCTGAGCTACTGTTGCCTTCCAGTCCGCTTTAAACAGACTTTCTTCACTGACCTTACTCATTAACATGGCATTTTCACTATCACAGCATTCTCTATAAACTCTAGAAAATGTTGGGCACGAAAATCTCAGATCAAGAGTTTCTGAGAAACTCAAACCACTCCGTTTGGCACCAATTATTCCACAGTCAAAGTCACATAGACCATATCTCTTCCACATTCTGATGTTTGGTCTAAATAGCAACTGAACCTTTTGACAATATCTGCATGTGTTTATGCACTGAGTTGCTGCCACGTGATTGGCTGAACAGATATTTACATTAACAAGGTGTACAAGTGTACCTAATAGTCATTGGATGTACTTCAAAGAAATGTTAAGTTAAAATATAATGGAACTTTATAAATAATCTCCCTGTTGTACAGGTAATATTTTAAAGTTGGACATTACAATTGTCCAAAGTAGAAAAGGAAAATACTACTGGCGGGGGGGGGGGGGGAGAGATGATCATATAATTGAAACAATTCTTTATCTGGTCTATAAAAACAAAAATTTGAATTTGAACTTCTTACTTCTCCCAACACCACCTAATTTACATTATTTTTCTCCCAGACAAACTACATTTTATTCATTGAGGTTGATACCATCACTGGCAATGCCAGCATTCATTGCTCCCTACCACTGCTCGAGGTCAGCTGCACCCCTGCTTTTTGAAGTCTTTTGGGGCCTTCCCCTTCCCCAAACACTAAATACTATTATGTCATCTACTCAAATTCAATAGCCTCATAAGACTGAATTCCTAGCACTTCTCTTATGATGGCTCTTTGACACTGTTTTCTGCAGCATGGATTCTTTCACCCACATGTGAACCAAAATGCAAGCAACTTAGGTAGCAATTACAATGGTTCTGGTTACATATTTCAATTGTATCAGTCAGATATTTAAGTTCTCATTGTACAGTTATTTTTTAACCTTCTTCATATGCATCTTCATTGTTAGTCAACTGTTTTATTTAAAAGCATCCATATTACATTAATTATTTTCCTTTTAAAAAAAGACAATTTGGAAATTACATAACCAATTCCAGAAAGTGAATGAGTATAACTTGAGTTGCAGGCAATAGCTAGAAAATATCACATACAAAATATGACTACTTTATGGATGTGAATAACACAATTACTTTAGAATGCTGAAATAAGGTCATGAAACTTAGTAAGTGAGATGACAAGATGATGGTCAGTGCTATTCTGAAAGGGCAAAATTGGATGTATTGAAATCTTCAATCCACAATCTCAAGTGGATTAGCTATTTAACAGAAACAAAACAGTCCTTGCAAGTACTGAGACGAGGGGAAAAGAACAGAAACTGCAACACCATTAACTCTCCGTAATGACTCTGGAGCCACGTTCATAATAGCTAGAAGCTAAAAGGGCCATACATATGCCCTGCACACCACTTCAGCAAGCATCATGTATAAATTTAACTGCAGATATAGCCAAAGATTCTAAAAAGTTAAAAACTGTGAGACAAGGCAAAATAGCTAGATCACAGGAAACAATGGGCAATAATGGAGGGTCGTTAATAGAAAGTGACCACAACGATTTGTCCTGTTGGTTATCAATAATAACAGACGTTAATATAGGAGGTACCATTAGCCCCCCCCCCCCCCCCCCAGATTTCACAAAATGCTGTTGTGTATGGTGAGGAGGTGCAGAAAGAGATGATCAGTTGTTAAGTCGGGGACAGCAACGCAGATGGAACTTAATTCAGACAATGAAGTAGTGCATGTCATTAAAACAAATAAGGGTGGAATATACATGCTTCATAAAGTCCAGAGTATTGAGGAATAAAGGGAACTCAGTATAGTTGAAGGCAGAACCATATACAGATTAAGAGGTGTATGGGACACTTACATTTATTAACTGGAGCACAGAATATAAGAGTGGGGGTAATGTATGGTGCAACTTTTATAAAACATTGGCTGAGGCAACATCTAGAAAATTGTGGACAATTTCAGTCACATTAGAAAGAGGATATGATTACTCTGCAGGATTCATTAAAATGTTACCTTGGAGTGTTTCAGTTATGAAGATACCAGATTCAGCTACGTTTGTTTTCCTTGCAGCAGTGATTGATGAAGGGGAACTTGATAGAGATTAACAAAACTAAGAGCACAGATAGGGTAGACAGCAGTAAACTATTCCCATAGCAGGGGTATCAATAACCAAAGGATACAAATGTAAGGTACAGTAAGAAAGAGGCTCAGAAAGGATGTTAAAAAATTTTACCCAAAAGATGATTAGAGTTTGTAATGCACCAAAAGGGTGCTGGAATCGTTTCTCTCACATTCAAATAGGATCTGGATAAGCAATTGAATCACCTAGGACATGAACCAAGTGCTGGTAAAGGGATCAGTACAGATAGGTACCAGATGGTTGGCATGGACAGTGTGGCCCAAGGGCCTCTGAAATGTACGATTATCAATTGTCAAAATGAGTACCCCCGCTACATTTGTTTTGTCCTAATATTGAACTCCATACACGTACACACAGAGGACAATTCATGGAAATACATTAATTACTTCCCATGTCATAACTACCTTCTGTATAATAATCTCAGTTTTTGTTAAGAGTCATCATTGCTTACATAGCTAAATTCAAATCCAAATTACGAAGTATCAGTGCATTCACTGGAAGTATGCTGAAGACTTTTTTTGCTTATATCACAGGGTATTATATTAACTAACACAAATTAAGTCTTCATATTACAATAATTTCAAAATAGTCATAGAATTAGTCATCTACAGTGGAAGATACAGTCTAATTACCATATTCTAAAGTATAATCAACTTTAGTATTCTAATGCAGAAAATAGAGAACATGAAGAGCCCCAAGTCAGATGGCACATACAGTCTAAAAGCTACAGTTCAAATTTCACTGATCTGTATCTTCAGCTTAGCAATTCAGGTGATGAAGCAAGCAACAGCTATCTGCAATAATTGTCTGTAAGTACCATCCAGTTCTTTCACACAGCCTACTTAATTCAAAAAGGTGGATGTTGTGTTCTTCATGAGATGTTGTTGGTTTACATGCAGATATTACTTACTACAAAATGGCAAACATTACATGCTCTATTCCAAAAACTGCAGCTAGACATTCCATATAAAATACACTTTTCTATCAAAGTCCTAGTTTATGGTTATGAGTGCTTAGCTCCATTCCATGTTAACTTCAATATGTGATTCCAGGAATGCAACCGTAATGAGGGCAGTATATACTCTGTCTCCTCTCTTGAACTTTTGCCATGTGTATGTATATACTGAATTTTAAATTTTCAGGATGTTTGTAACATTATTCACTGCAAGTCAGGGATAATGCAAAGTAAGAACTTATAGTTGGGATGAGACAGCCAGATACCTCACAAGAATTTGGACAAAAAAACTGAACACTTATTACAGCAATTAAAGCACTGAAGAGAATATCAAATACCTCAACCATGCTTGAGAAATAATGAAAAGCTAGGTAATGACATTGGAGGCCCATCAAGTGGAAGAAATAAATATGTGCAGGCAACACTCAAATAGCTGTTGACCTTAGATTTTGAGACAATTAAAGCAAATGGAAACAGACAATGGTCCTTGGTCTACTGATAAAGTTAAGGCAGGTTGTGGAATTAAACCTATCTCCCTTTCTCAGTGATAAATACTACAAACTTGATTTATGCTTGGAAGTAAAGGCATGTTGTATGGAAATATATTAGTTCTACTTTTCTAAGCTGAGGTCAGATTAAATTTCCATAATCTTTTCTGAGGGTATACTTAAGTGTATTTACAGAGAGGGCGCCCAAACCTACTTCACAATTTTTCTTTAAACCACTAAATCTTGTGAGCAATGGTGATCACAATTCTAAATCACCAACATCCTCAAGATTAATAATGAACAAACTTGTCTATTTCCTCAAGGCTTTGAATAAGCGAGAAACAATGGCCAAGAAATTCTAGACATCCTTTAACATTAGCACTGGAACATCCAACTAAAAACCTTGATGGAATCTCAGATTAATATTTGGTCAAGGTTGGAATTGCATACCATGTAACAATTCAATGTAATGCACATTTAAAGCCTGGATGAAATTCAAATATTTTCTCAATCGCAGGGTGAAATATTTTAAAATAAAATTGTAACAATTGTCAACACCACAAAGAGTTAGCTGGCTAGGCCAGAGAGGCCAGGAAGTGATGCAAAACTGCAGGAGCTAGGCTATCAACAGAAAGACTTCAAAAGAAAAAGTAAATTAGTTAAACTGACTGAGAATGAGAAGTTTTTACCTGAAACTTAAAAGACTATGCTTACAGAACCAAATAAATTTGAATGTGACTCTCATTTTTATTGGTTTGTTTGTACATTTTTTGTCTTAAACCTAGTAAATAAAATTTATCTGCTCCTAAATTGGCAGGTTAGCAATTTTCAAGTTGAGCTGTCATCACACCACCTCTCAATCATCCAAGGTTAAGAAATAGAACATAATGTCATTTATTCCCACCTCCCCATGTGAAAGCTGTTTTAATCCATATTTATCGATGAAAAGCTTGCCCTTATGCCAAGTTCCGGAGTAAATGGTACTCATTGGTACTTATTTTCAATACACCCAACAAGTGCACAGAACTTGAGGAAAGGAATGTTAAAGCAATAAAATTACAAATGGAAACTTTTTTTCAAATTATTTCAACAGATTGCTTGAGTTGTCATTTTAGGTACAAAATTTGGCAGGATGATGCTTAAAAAAAGATTCCTCGTGTAGTAATTAGAAACTTCCATCGTCCCAAGTGTCAATCACATTTAAATTCAGGGCCAGGAAATTAGTGCACAAGATCTAGAGTCGCACAATGCAATCGCTAGATGGTATAGATGAGATGATTTCATGTTTGAATTCCATCACTCTGGTTTGCTGCAAAGGCATTAGACAAGGAAAATCACATTCTGAAATTGCAAAAATGTATCACCTCAAGCCCATAAATAACGATTCCTTTGAAAAAAAGACCTTAACACACATTACATATTTCTTCCAAACTGACAAGATTCCCTGCCAAACTTATAGTTATTCAACACCAATTTATTATGCATTATTCAAATGATAAAGTTGACACAATATTACGGTCACAAAAAGTAAGACAAATTTAAATGAGTGACAGAAGGTATCCCAGACTCTGTATTTTGCAGGAAATGCTCAGCTTGAGTTCCACTTCGGCCAGAGTACACATTGACAGATGAACTCCAAAGGCATGGAGAGAATGACTACTTTTGCAGCATTTGACAGAGTGCATTGTTAACAAGCTCGAGTAAATCTTTTGCATGTAGGAGATAGTGGTAAAAGTTACTTTGAATGCTCATTACAGGCATAAGATAGCTGTGGCAGTGGATCTCATTCAGCACAGAACCAGCCTATTGTTGTCAACGAAGGGTCCCCTGATCTTCTGCTGCTTCAAAAAGCACCTTCATTCCATCACAAAGTGCGAAGTGATATTCACATACTGCTGTGCACTGCTCAAATAAGAAAGCAATCTATATACTCGAGCAGCAAGACCCAATGTTCAACACAGTGATATAGAACAAGTATCATCCACATACAAAAAAGTACCAAACGATAACAAAGGAATAACTATCATTCTTACAGGTCTAACAGCCTCCCCATGAAATGTAATATTTCTATTGAAAACAGCTACCCAAAACCATAAACATTTAGTGAGTCCACACTGATTCTAAACTTAATAGAACCAGTCACAAATACCGTGGTTAGATCTAAAGATCAGAGACGGTATTACATGATAGCTAGAACTGTGATGAAATTCTCTACTAGCACAGAACAAAATCAACACCATGCAAGAAAAGGCAGCCTACTTGATTGCTACTCCTTCCACTGAAAGTGATCAAGAATAGTGCAAATCTATCTTCAAGATGCATTCCATTTAAGACTCCCACCCAAAGTTGCCATCAGGGACACCGCCAAAAACAGCAGACACTTAGAAATCCCATCTCCTCTGAAGTTCTCTTTCCAGTCGCACAGAACCTAGTGCCCTATCTTGATTGTCAATGGGCCAGAATCTTAAAACTACCAATCTGCAAGACTGTAGGGACACTTTAACCGCTCAGCAGGAATTAACAAATAAGCAATAAATGTTAGGAATAATTTTAGACGTAGTACGTGCATAATTTATTTACACTGCACTGATGACTAGAATATTTACTGTTACTGAAACATTGACAGGAAGGAATTGCTTACCCTAGAAAGAAAAAGTCAGTGCAGGGGTCATATTACACATTCACAACTATATCAGAAATAAATACAGAATGGTACCAAATCCTTGCACTTTGCATTAAGTGCAGTGCATTCCACCTCAAGCTCATTTTTAGTAGTGCAGCAGTTTCACTGTTATTCTGATCTCACCTCTAAAAATTTAATAACTGATGGATTATAATCGATCGTCTTCCTGTTCACAGCCTTTCTCATACGTTTGCCATCAAAGGTCAGTTGCTGCATTGCTTGTTGCTGGGCAAAATCTGGTCGCTTGTAAAATGTGTGCCTTGGTCCCTGGTGCTGAAACCTTGGCATGTGAAAAAATCGAGGAGGTGAGGTTATTTCCAAAGCCATGGTGATAAAATTCTTCTAACAAATCTGCAAAGGAAAAAAATTCATATGAATTGTCAGCTGAAATTTTATACAACTCCTTTAATTTCTCTGCACTTTCTACTATAAACATTTCCGCATATTCTAAAAACAATTAGTAACTTTTAGTAATAGTTTATAACTGCTGTCAGTTAAGTGAGCAAGATATCTTAACTCCACAAATGAAATCAACTCTATCAATGGATACATCCTGTCTCCAGTAGAAATAATTACTGAAGATGATGACATTTATCACACATTTGTAAGTCATTTTACTTTATTTCAAGAGCATTGACAAAGAATCTACAATACCAATTGCCTTTAACACTATGCCAGGAGAGCTTTACAAATGTATACCACCAGGTTTAAAAATACCATTCTGTCATTGTTCATTTACAACAGTCAGAATTTGAAGAGAATGGGTTTTACAAGTATTTGTCAGAATTCTGCTAGTAAAGATAAATAACTCAATAAAAACAGGGAATGGGCACACTGTTGCAAGGAACTGAGAATAGGGTAGTAGAGGGGTTAGGAAAACTAACTGCTGGTAGTATAGAATGATTAGCTCTCATCTCAGATGTGCAAAACTGGTGAGCATGATGTCTAGATCCAAATGATTCAAAACAAAGTATCCTTGCTACCTCTAGCTGTAGAAGGATTAATACAATAACTGGCAAATCTATTGGTTAATTTTATTTTAAATTGTTCAACACATTCAAATTATGAAAAATTAAGTATTAGATTGAAGTTAACTCAGATGAAATCAACTATTATCAAAAATATGAAACTAACTTGCTATCAATAAAAAAAATGATATTCTTCCCAAAAATCCATTAGTTGTTATAATTTTATTTTGAATTACAATTATTCCTACCAGCTTTTCAAAGCTTTGACATGGAGATGTCCAACTTGAAAATAGTGCTCAACTAAGAACACTTGTATTTTGCACCCTGTTCTAAAGTAACTGACCCCAGCTACAGCAGCAGTAGAATTTTTCAACTTGCCGAGCTCACCACCCCAAATTCTCTTGTTCCAGAGTGAAATGTGCAAATATCAAACAGATAGATTCAGGTCACTCAGAACAACCCTCACAAACAAGCTGTTGCGTCATGCAATATATACTCACTCACGGAGCTGAAGTACTGGATGACTTCCATTGAATTTTCCTCCAGTAACCATCTAAGAATGAACATGTAGCACCAGAAAATGTAATACTAAGAACCTGGTATAGGCACACATTTTTAGTCAGCTTTGTTGGCTATAAATTCCTCTATACTCAACTACAATGAAAATTGCCAATTTAGACTGGTAAGAATGGAACAATTCCCTACTTCATTGACATACTGAACTTTGAAAAGAAATTTAAGTGAAAACATTACTTTCTTAAAAAGGGATCAACATTTTTTTGCATGCTATTTGTTTTATACTTCAACATGATATTAGAAACAAATTCTTGATAGGCCGTATGTTTCATTTATTCAAATCATAAAAAAATTAATATTCAAAAGCAAAAATTACAAATCAATCAGAAACACCCAAATAAAATAAGGATACAACAGTACACAAACATTTACGTGCAGTCACTATATGGAAACTGATGGGAGAATTCACCAGATCCAAATATACCAATGAAATTCATCATAGGGGCAGCACAGTGGCATAGCAGTTGGTACATGCTATTACAGCGATAGCAACCCAAGTTCAATTCCCGTTGCTATCTATAAGGAGTTTGTATGTCCTCTCCATGACTATGTAGGTTTTCTCTGGGTGCTCTAGTTTCCTCCCACATTCCAAAGAAAGGATTAGCAGGTGAACTGGTCACATGGGTATAATGGGCAGTGAGGGCTTGTTGGGCTGGAACCACGCTGTATATTTAAATTAAATAAAATTCTTGGGATGACACCGTGTTAAAGCTGTTACAACAATGCTATTGTAGCTCAGGACGAACTTCGGAGTTCAATTTCAACACCGTCTGTAAGGAGTTTGTAAGCATGAATGCCCGGGTTTCCTTTGGATGCTCTGGTTTTCTCCCACATTACAAATCATTGGTTAATTGGTCATTGTAAATTGCCTTGCATCTCTCAATTTTAAAAAAATGCTAAGTTGAAAACACTCCCGGAAACTCAATTTTTTTGGAATTGCAAACTCTTTCTGTACAAGGTATGCAGATATCAGACAACAATGTTCACACATATAGAAACAATCAAACACTAACGGATTAATAGAAAATATGCCCACAAAGAAATAACCCATCTGTTCCTCTGTCTTGCAAAATAATCTTACAATCATTTTGGAAATGATTTGAAATTCGTTATATTATTGGCCGCCCAAGAGGACAGTCTGTTCTGCTATATGAAGAGCACCAGTATTGTCTCAGGACTCCACCAGAACTGAAGCATTTAGATGATAGTACTCCAAATGACCATTGTTGGCCATTTGGAGTACAGCTCACCCATGTTTAATAAAAAAATTACCTAATGAATCTTCATATAATAAAGCACTTTAATTAATTTGTTGCTTAACAAAGACTTCACTCATGACAACGAATGGTAAAAAAATAAATTTGAAGACCGTCTTCTCAACAGGTCTGTAAAGAACAGTATAATTTAATCTTTTCTGATTGAAAGGAATCTGTTAAATAAACAAGCCACTTACAATTGAATTAAAATTCCAACATCTGCATTCTCAAGCAATTGGCAGTTAATAGCCATTTGATATACAGCTTGCAAGTTTGAGCCTGTCAGAACATCATGGTTTGCTTTTGATTTACTGCACCATTACAGAGAAGAAATTGACTCTTCTGACTTTTCACATCACTCATAGGGCAATATTCCTCACAACAGTTAAAGGTTCTGTACTCTCCTTATATGAGTAGTTTGCATAGAAAAGGGTTCTTTAATTTCAAGTTAGAAACTACGAAGAATCAAGGTATTGACAATCATCTTGAATGTTATGATGAAAATGAAGTCTTGAAGGATGCAAATGCTGCAGGCATTGTGTGAAGGCAGTTCACTATCTGCACCAATGTCTGGACTGATTTTGTTCATTTGCAATCAAAAATAAACAGCAGTGTAGCATGCGTGATCTCCTCCAGCACTAACTATTAGGAACTAATACAGTTTTATAGTACTATATTGGTAGTGTTCTAATTTAATCTGTATTTCATTCATAATTTGCTAGTCATAAACAGTAGTTTGTCTTGTATATATCTTTTTAACTATTTCCATGAAACTTCGTCTAATTGGAGCAGGTGCTTAATTGGGACAAAATGTACTGGTCCAAATTAACCAGAATCCACTGTGTTTGGATGGACAGAAGCAACAAGTGATCCAAATTAGGGATGTTTGAGACTTTTAAAAACATGCAGCATCAACTGACAGCTAACAATGGAGGAAAATTCTGACATAGTCATATTCATACTTTATTGATCCCAGGGGAAATTGGTTTTCATTACAGTTGCACCATAAGTAATAAATAGTAATAAAACCATAGATGAAATTAATGTTTCAGCATAATGTGAGTGTACACCAGAAATTGGTCAGAAGTGTCCAGTATGAGCTCACACACAGAGAGCAAATCTTCTGTGTAAAGGTTTAAATGGAATGGAATCTAGAGAAGCCTCAGATGCCGATACACTGAAAATATTGATCAAGTTTCAAATGGAAATGTTTCCACTTCCTGACAAACCTAAAACTAAAGGGGAAAAGGATAAACTACACTCAAATTAATCTATAATAAATGATAACATAATAGACCGATAGCAGCATATATTGAGTGGAAGGAAACTTGTCTGCAGCATAAACTGGTCAGACTACATAATATATTTCTATGCTTAGAATTCCATACAGGTCAGATAAAAATTCCTCCAGCGATTTTGGAAACCTGTAAAATCTTACAATGGCCAAAATGAAGATAACATAAGCATGAAAAACTACAAAATACTGTATATAACATTTATCACCAGTTAAGAAACACTGTTTTAATGAAAGCAGTGGTCCAAATTTTTTAGCAATCATTTGAACAGAAAATAAGAGGTTAGGATTGCTTTGGTTTTAGTGTTATTTAACCGTGCACTTGGTGTAAAAATAGGGCTTCAGGGTGAAGATGATGCACAGGTGATGGAACTAAATGCACTTGCTCTAGACGCTTAGTTTAAAAGTTTTCAGTGATGCAACTCAGTAGTTGAAGGTGACGTGTCTGGATTAGAAAAAATGCAAATAATGACAGATAACTTCAAATTTGCAGTTATCATGCCACCTTCAATTTTAGTTGTAATTTATTATAAAAGCCCAAAGTTAACACATTTGTGTAACTCAAAATTCATAAATATGTCTCTGTATATGTTTGATAAGCATCCTAATTGTTCAATGTTGAAAGCAACCAAAATATTGCCCCACCCGTCAAATTGAAGTATCAAATTTGATTTAGAGGAACTGTAAATGTTAGTGTTAAAAAATAAAATCAACCAAATCTCGTGGCAACATTTCAGATCACCTTTCAGATATTTAGATAATTCTTCAGTTCTTCTCAATGTGCACTCATCTATAGTGACTTGCTCCCAAAATCAAATTGACTAAACACTGTACCTTTTCATTATTCAATACTTTTCCTTGCCTTCCATCAATCAATAAACCAGGTGCACAATTGCCTGCACACTTCCCCACAATCTTGTCATATCAAGGTCAGCCATCATCATGACATCTGATGCTACTCAGCATACACTATCCTTCCCTCAAATGTGCCCGTCAATATTCCCAAGGCTCCCTGCCCAGTTTTATCAGCAAGTTTGGATGGTCCTCTCAAACTTCATTAATATAAATTCTGGCAACTGAAACATCGGCACAAACCCTTTCCATACCCCACTAATCACACGAGACCAACCCAAAAATAACTTATTTCTACTCTTTTCATCTGTTGAACAATCTTCAAGACACCTCAGACACCAACAACGACCACATATAGCAACAGTTCAAAGGTCTTCCAAACTTTCAAATGCACAATCTGTTTCCCATCATCTATTTTAACCTTAAAAAAACTATTTTCATTCATAAATCTATACTAGTACTGTCCAACCCCATTTTTCCTAGTGTCTTAGTACCATATCAATATAGTCTAATATCTTTATTACCAATACCAAGTTAATTCATATGTCATTCTCTGCTTTACTTTAATATTGGGGTTACATTTGTTCCCTTCTGATCTGTAGGAACAGTTCTAAAAGTCATAGAATTTCCTGAGAGGAAAAAGTGTGTCCACTACCTCCACTATCAACTCTTTATCAAGTCCTTGAGATGCTGGTCTTAGCTGCAAGGACTTAACCAGCTTTTAGTCCCAATAATTACTTGCAAACCCTTATTCGCCACCATTTTAAAGATATTTTCTGCATTTTATGTGAATTCTGACAAAATACACAATTTGCCCAACATTCCTTATTCCTTAATATATTTCCATCTCAAATTAACGTTCGTTAACATTTTCCTACCTGCACATCTGTTGATGCTTTAAACATTTTTTATGCTTCATGCTAGAACACTTCTTTATCCTGCTTTCCCTTATTAATATCTTGGCCCACCTTTGCCGCTCCAATCCCCCTCAAGTTTCCTTCTCTATTTGGCAACATAACAAAACTTCTGAGTTACAAAAATATGCAAATACTGGAATCTAGAGCAAAAATCAACCTAGTGGAGGAACAAAACAGGTTGAGCACCATCTGTGCATCAGAATTGACAAAAGAAAGATCGCCAGAGTATTGGCAGGAGCAGAGATGAGATCAGGGCCAGTAGTGACAGCTGAACTGAGGAGGGGTGAAGGATGAGGGGCAGAGTGAACCAGGTTTGGGGAGGGGGGCAAGCTGGGGATAAAAGAAAATAGGTAGTCAGTGGAAGCAGACAACAGTGGAGCAAAAAATGACAATGGAGCCAGCTGAGGGAAAAGAAGGATAGAGAGAGGAAGAAATCTGAAAAGTAAAGAAGGTGATAATAGGAACCACTAGTGGGTAGTTGAAAAGTAGACAGAACCAACTGAGAGAGAGAACAAAACTGGTAATGGGAGTCTCAAAGGAATATGGGAAAGGGAATGAAAATGTGAATAAAATCAGAAATGGATTGAAGATGAGAGATGAACACAGGAAATATGAGTTAAATGAAATTGGAAAATGCAGTGTACATATCATTGGGTTATAGACTACCCAGACAGAATATGAAGTGCTGATTTTCTAGTTTGCTTTGGCCCTAACCTTTGCTATGAAGACTGTGAAAAGACATTGGGATGTGGGAATGGGAGGAAAGTTGAAATAAAATGCAACCAGGAGTTGAGAATGGCCATCATGGAAAGGGCACAGTGGTCTGCAAATCAGTCATCTTGTCTCCCTTTGAGCACTGAATCTAGTATTCGAAGTTTGTGGAAATTAATCTTTGCCATTCTGGATGGCTACTGAAATCCCTGGATGATTTTGAGTGAGGTAGGTCAGGAAGTAGTGCGTACCACCATCAGTTGTAAAACTTTTAACTTCACTTGCAAACTACAGCTATCCAATTGAATATTTGATCCTTAAAAGGGTATACTGCAAAGTATGCAGTAATTCTTTAAAATGCTAGCCATTGCTTATTTACCAACATCTTTCAGTACAGTACGCTTACCCAAATTTTAAAGCCAACTCATGCTTTATATTTTGTTTATATTTAATACACCGATTTCAGATTGACTAAATAATGTTAAACTTTACTTTCATTACTGAGTGAATTTTAAATAGATTATCGCCAACGAATTAGCTACACCAGTATGACAAAGTTTTGAATCAGACAAATTGTTGCAAAGCCTAAATTATTTATGAAGTAGTGTACAATGGTCCCTGCAATTGTTTAGTTTTCCACTTCAGTCTTTTCAATAACTACCTTTAATGTTTACTCTCTTGAGGTTTGTATCTGGAATGCTATTCATGCTACTTGGCCAGTGACATTAGTTACTCCTTTGCCATGCAATATCCATTGAGGCTTTGAGAAACTATGTATGGCATAATCTGCTAGGGTGGCACAAATGTTTCCACTGTCTTTGTATAGGTAACAATAAGACAAACCTTGATAATTACCCTTATATATTAATACTTCTCCCAAAATAAGGCTTTTACCAACATGACTGCTTCTGAAAAAAGATCCAGTGCTTTCCCAGTGTACATGACCATAAAACTCTTCTGAGGCTTACCTGGACATGGCTGGAAGCCCAGGAAAAGTTTATGACTAGTTTTCAAAATTATTAGTCATTCTATTTATAACATTTGAGCTGAATTTCCTTTCTCTCCTGCCATAATTTCTTTCTGCTAATCAATATATGCTTAAACATATTATTTCTACATTGTCTGGCATCCAGTAGTGCACCCAATGTTTCTAAACTATGTTTAGATTTTTTTAAATTCACATTCAAATGCCCCCATGGTCTGCCAATTCAAACTCTGTAATGTCTTTGACCCCACTTATTTGCTGTGCTCCTTCATTTCGGGCCTTGAGCCATTTCCAAAAGTTGAAAGATCTGGAATTTATTCCCCAAACATTGCCAGTTTTCTCATCTGTCCAGTCCTCTTCTTTGAGCAAACTTCCAGTCATCAGTTCAATAACAGAAAAATGGGACCAGGCCATCGGGTCATTCAACCTAACTGATTTAGGTCGGCCCCAACTCCTCTTCGGTACTATTTCTCCACACCCATTCATTCTTTCATCAAATATTTTATTCCACCACTTGCCAAGATAGAATTCTAGAAATTCAGCTTATTTGAGTAGAGATTTCTATGTACCTCAGTTTTAAACGTCTGGCTCATTTTCCTGTAATCATGTTCCCTTGACTGTCCTGCTCATGAAAACATCCTTATATCGACTGGGAATCTTATATGTTTGAATAAAGTCAACCCACATTCTCCTGAACTCCAACAAATAGAAACTCAAGCTATCCAATATCTCTTGGATGATAATTCAAGGAGTTAGCCTAACAAATTTCCTCAGCACTCAACTGCTAAATCCAAATCATAATTACGCAGCATCAAGTATTTTTAATTAACACTCCTGCCATGTCAATCCAATTTCTTACTTGAAGAAATACACAAAAGGAATTCTTATAGGACAAGCAAAACAATATCTTTGACTGTGGCAGTCTGGAATCGAGCACCAAGGCTTTCAGAATTTCACATTATCTTTCTCAGCACGTGGGTCACAAATAAGAATTCCGATTTAGGTGGCAACTGTGCTCCCAACATTGTCTCTAAGCCACGTTGATTTCAAACGCATCTTTCAAAGGAAATGTATATTGATTTAAATGTGGACATAATTAACTCCAGCCTTATCAGATTTTACTTTCGAGAACACGGCTAAGGAGTAAACCCTAAATAGGTGCACTGTAAAATGTTTCACGGATGTAAACGTTGTCATTTTTAACTACGGCCACCTGCACTCCATCTTCAGATCATTTAATTTCAATTCCTCCAGGTGTAATTAAACATTCCCGCACTGAGCAGGAGGGCAAACTGTGTTTCGTCCGAACATACCACTAAATACGGAATTAGGAGAGGACTATTCAGAGCGGTTGACGGTGTGAGACCTCGGTGTACCTGAATAGCACATCGAGCTCGCTGTTCACTCCGGCCCGGCGGCCCTCCCTGTCCCATAACCAAAATGGCGGTAGCCGGATCGCATTGCGCCAGCCTCGCCGCCTTGTCTGGGTGGCTGAGGAGAGCAGGTACGCCACTGCAGTATACGACATTCTGACTTACCACACTGCAGCCTTTTTCAGCTCGACCTTACTCCCACTTCGTTTTCCTGCCGATGCTTTTCGTTCCTCAAGTCACGGGTCTCTTTGCTGCCGCCATCTTCCACAAACATCGCCTGCACCGGAATTACGTCAAAGCGTGCGCGTGCGTGGGGCCCTGGCTCGTGTATACGCAATTCGTCCGCCAACCCTCCGCCGTGTCCGTCTCGCCCACGCGTGAACTGCGTGTGTGGACGGACGCGCGGTTACCTTCCCGGCATTTTCATCTTTGTGTCGGAACCTTTGCTTTCAGTGTTGGCTTGTTTCTTCCAGACATTCCAGAGCGACACTTTATGCACGCTGAATATAATTGTTTCAGTAGCAAAACTAAATTAAATAACCTATTTAATATCTCCCGCGGCGCACATCTATTTGCCGAGAAAATCAAGCTAACAATCCCAAGTACTCTGAGGAGCAGTCAACTGAAATTTCCTGAGGAATGACATGCTCTAATTTATTAACTATTAACTCCAGTGAAACGTCACTCTGCTGGAAAATCTGGTTGCTCACACTAGTAGATTCAGCTTGGTGCCTGAAGAACGTAAAGAAACCAAAATATATAGGCAGGAAAATACATCGAGGTAAAAGATTGACCGTATTCTAATTTAATAACAAAGGACAAAGGACCAAACGAGTTACATCCACTCATTGAATGAGACCAGAAAATGTTGGAAACATTCAGCAGGTCAATCAACACATGGGAAAAGAGAATGAACTCATTTAAACTGTTCCTATTTTCACGAATCCTAGCTTGTTGCTCCTTTGCTATGTTTTCGAATTTTGTTTAGGATTTCCAACATTGGCAGGTTTTGGAGACATGATAGACTGCTGTTGCTGGAAATCAGGTACAACAAGCAAAATAGCTGGAGGAACTCCAGCACATCCACAAAGGAGCTAGAAGAACGGAGCATTCCTCCATCTCCTCTATGTGTCTGCAGTCGTATTTAACTTTCCATTTCCTAAATTCTGATGCATGTTCATCTGAATGGGTGCCAGCGAGAGTAGTACATTTCAAACACAGATCCTCCTCAGATTAAAAACTCCTGAATTCGACACACCCGTCCCTATGTACGAGCGTTTATGAGACCAGTGGGATGGATTTGACTACCGCTGCGGGGCTTCGTTCACGGCAATATTACCTGGCAGAGAAATCTGAATGCTTGCGTTATAGGCCCTGCTTAGCCTGTGTTTTTATTTAAATACATTCGGGCAGGCTCAATTCCGACATAGGTTATGTACAATTCTCAGGAACAGAACTCTGTCATAACCTGGAGAACTGTTGTAGTGTGGAATTGTTTGAATTGTAACTGAAACATTAATAATGGTCTCGGCCTGAAACGTCGACTGTACCTATTCCTAGAGATGCTGCCTGGCCTGCTGCGTTCACCAGCAACTTTGATGTGTGTTGCATTAATGCGTTTAACAGTTTTGAGTGCTATTTTAATCTCTTAAAGTGATTGTTTTTAAAATATTAGTCAAGATTATTAAAATCCTTTAATTTCTTGATTTTAATGTAGTTTAGTTTGAATTTTTTTATGTTTTAAATCTTTAAATTCTAACTTTTTTTGCAGTTATAACTTATAATCGATATTTTTGACTCACAAATCTTCTGCCACTAACAATTTTGACAGCCAGTCAGCCTAGGGCCATGACTTAAACAACCGTCAAGATATTTCTGAGGGAAGACCCCACTGTTTTGCAGAAGGCCCTCACTGTACTGGGATTTTGCTGATCTGGAGTGAATTTCAGGAAAATGTTCCAGAAAGAGCAGGTATGCCCTTCTACTCTCTTCACTGAAAAAGGTCATAACCCCTAGCTTGATAGTATTATTAGAATCATGTTTATGTATATGCCTGCTATGGCTAATGGCCCAAAGTCCAACTTTCAGGTGCTGTTTCTCAATGTACATCTCAACTCCAGGTTCGTAAAACCCCATTATCATTTTACAAATGTTATAGATTGTTAATAGCGAGATAAGACATCTTCCTGTGACAATTTCCTTATCACTTTTTGGTAACAAAACCCTGCAAGGTTTGGTATACTTAAAATGCCACTCTCAACTATTATTTGGTATATTTACATTTTTGTCATAATTTTAACACAGTACCATACAGAAAATTAGTCCTTTAGCTTAGAATGTGGTGTAACTTTTGAAATCCATTGAAAACTGGATGAATCAGAGGAAAAAGAGAAACTGTCCAAATACGGAAGGAACAAGTGATGGTGTACTTCAGAGATGAGTGCCATGATTGATAATTTGCAGTAAATATCATTTAGAAGGGATGACAGAAATAAAATTGTTTCGCTTTTAGATCTGATGATTGGTTTCATAAGTGACAAAAAGTTGATAGGAATGAACAAAAAATTTGAGTAGGAGAGGGAATTAATCTTCCTATCCAAAAATCATTATATCCATCATAATACTGCACATTTCATTCTTACTCTCTTTAGAATTGAACTCCATGTTTCCTCAACCATGTCTCAATTAGTCAGAAAGCTTTGGGTTCAAGTCCCACTCAAGAGAACACAAAATTGTGCCCTGTACTGTACTGAAAAAGCATTGCAAGTTTGGGAGGTTAAATTATGACCCTACAAATCTCAAGACATTAATTTGAAGAGTATGGGAGTAATCCTTGCTATCTCAAGCAACATTTGTCCCTCAATTACTAGATTATCTGGTCATGATTACACTACTTGTTGGAGCCTACATGGTACAAATTGATGCAATACTCTTGCACATGACAATAAACGTTTTTCCTTGGTTATAACACATCTTTTAGACTAAAAGCAGAAAATGTTGGAGATATTCTAGTCGAGCAATACTGTTGGAGAGAAACAGAATGAAAACTATAGGCCAATGGATGACAATAAATCATGCACTAAAACAGTTTAATTATTCTTTTGCCACAGTTGGTGACAAGTCTGCAATTTCTTACATTTTTTTTTACATCTTATTTCCAGCATCTTCAGTATTTTCCCTCTCTCCAAACAGTGAACTATGTGAACATCGTTTTACTGAACACCAAAAGAGCAAACGACTAAATACATAAAGTGCTCATCAGCATTCAAAAATTGAGCCTCTCAAGGATCCCACTTTACTTTCATTTATGTACTTAAATAACTGTCCCTTTCAATTCCCTCCAGCCCAGAATAAGCTACACATACAAGCTCAAAATAACTTTATTATTTTTTTAATGGAATCCACTTTTTATAGTTTTTTGTTCAACCACAGCCCAGTCTCATGTCCATTTATTTTCTTTGCCCTGCCATTCATTGACTTGACAATTGCCTTTAGCCAATATGATTTGACAGCTGACTTGAACAGTTTACTTATTACTGAGCCATTGTTCCCAAAGCCATCAGCAGAACTTGGCTATGAATCCAGAGAGAACAAATACAAAAAGCAGAAATAGGAGCTGGAGCACTTGAATATTTTGGATCGATGCGCAACTGCCACCTCGTAAGCTACTATTTGAATTGAGATCTCAACCACGTGCTTGCTACCTGCAAAAAAAAGCCAAAGTGTGCAGAAGCCTATAAAATGTCCTTAATTTATAATCACTCAGTTGCAAAGCTGGTTTTGAAAATGGGTCCTAAAATGGTTAGATGAGATAGCAACATTGCTAGTACAAAATGTAAGGCACAGCCCATAGTACGTATTGCCACTTCACAGCTCCAGGAACCTGGGTTCCATTCTGATAAATGGGTGCCGTCTTTGTGGAGTTTGCATGTTTTCTTTTGACTGCTGGGGCTTCTGCTGCATGCAATGACTTTGTCTTGTTTCCCAAAAACATGCTTGTTGGTTAACTGGCACTGTAAAATATCACTTGGGGAAGTGGAAAACAAACCTAGAAAAGCAAGCTGAAGGGATAGGCACTGGTATGGAGCTGTGTGGCTGAACGACTTCCAGTATGCAAACTTTTTGACCAACTCCACAGGAGTTTTATTTCAACGACTACTTGTGAAGAGAAGTACCAATTTAACTCTTTTCATTTTCCACTTCATTTCTAGAGGTGAAGAATCTACAGCAAATTAGATTTAGAAAAACAGTACGACAGCCAGACAAATTTACATAGTACATCAAATTATGTCAATTTTTTAATGGAACTGTAGAAAGCGAGTTGAGACACCAGGCCTTCACCTCAACATCCAAACGTAAGCACGCTCCCCAGGTTCAATCTTCAGACCATAACCAGTCTCAGTTGAATTTAGTCAGTGAGGGAAGAGCACAGTTGGCCTTAACCTCTCCCCAAGGAGCCTGCGTGCATTCCTACTATGAAACAAAAAAGGAGCCAGGGTGCTGAGAATGAGTTACAAGATTTCACTTTGTCAGTAGTGACAGTTAGAAAATTGACACACAAGGGCACCTGGATATCTGAATTAAAAAATAACTTATCTCTAGCAATTCCAGAGTATATTTACATTCAGGGACTCGTCAAATGTGCTACTAAGTGATTTTGGATGTAGAAATAACCCAGCAGATTATCAGGTCTTCAGGTTGTGTGACTTGTTTGGTCTGTTCAAGCCACAGTTTGTCCATCTTCACTTTTTAAAACAACTTGGTGCTAGTGTGAAGCACCAGTGCCAATTTCCAATGGAAAAACACTGAAAAGAGTTATTGACTGGAGCCAGTGATATTAATACTGAAAGCTTCGTTTGGTCTGAATGTCGTCGAGAATCTGCTGCAGCTCTTCGTCTTCAAATCGACCTTCCAGACTGAGTTCAAGAAATGGAGAAGGGTGAAGAAAAAGACAAGATATGAAAATATTGCAAACACAAGAAAATCTGCAGATGCTGTGAATCCAAAGCAACACCAACAAAATGCTGAAGGAACTCAGCAGGCCAGGAAGCATCTACGGAAAAAGAGTAGACAGTCAGTATTTCATGCAGAGACCCTTCACCAGGACTAATAAAAGATCTTGGCCTGAAACATCGACTGTCTACTCTTTTCTGTAGATGATTCCTGGCCTGCTGAGTTCTTCCAGCATTTTGCGTGTTGCTTTGTTGCTTTGAATACATTGCAACCTTTGCAGACCTTATTACAAAATCCATCCATTTCATACAAAGCCAACTTGAAAGATTAGATGTTTCTCTCTGCACAGATGTTACATGACATCCTGAGTATTCTTCTGTTTCGTGTTTAATTCATTTCTATCTTAAGCATTTTATCTCTACAAGGATCAATGAATCATCCGAAGACAAAAATCACATCATTTATACCAAAAGTTGGCACAATTAGTCACAGCACCACAGTGAGCTCAGTCTTCTTAAGGGCAAACACTCAGACTATGTTTTATAGACAAAAAGAATGAACATAAACCTTGTCCTTAGAAATTCAAGCACATGTATAAAAAGCACCTCTTAAATTTCACCATTCTGAAAATACTTCTAGTCTAACTTGTTTTCTTTAGCCGCATTTTGAGAGTGACATCCCAAAGAGGATTCTCAAGTTGGGTGATGCCAACCATGGCTTAACAAGCACTGATTGTCATTTTGACCATTTTCACAAGATCATCGTCGCAAAAACAATCCAGAAGCTAATAGTTGAATGTTTAGAGTTATACCATTCTCATTAAAAATACAGCTGATAATTAATTTGCAAATTTAAAGTCTGTAAACATCCGTATATTATGCAGTCTTATGTGAGCAGATAGAACACTGACCTGGGAATAAGAGCTTTGGCCTCTTCAGCTGTTTCAGGACACAAGTTAGCCAGACTGGCTAGCTCAAATTTGTGCAATTTCTTCTGTAACAGCAGACTGCAAGAAAGGCATTCCAATAAAACTACACTACATCAACTCTTTTTTCAGTTCTGTCACTGCATGCTTAGACGTAACGAGTGAATAAATACCAAACATGAATACTTCATACACATTGTTCTAATTATTAAAATGAATTGATTGTACTCTTCATTTTTATAGGTATCCTATGAAGTCAGGTACATGATTCATTCCCAAAGTACGAACATTATCCAAATACAAGCTTCTTCAACATGCGTTTTTCAGAATCAAATAAGTCAATAATTGAATAACACTTATGTATGACAAAACCAACTTTGGTTAAAAGTTCAGTCAAGACAATTTCCAGAGCAACAAAAAAATTCCTTTGGAGCCAAGATGAGATAATGATGAAAAGTTCAAATAATTTTGATAATTGTCTGAGCATGGGTGAGAGAATAGAGTTAACTAGATTTCTTCACCTTTATTTGTGAAACTATAAACTATAAGTGAAACTATAAGTACATGCAAGAGTTTAGGGATAATTGATGAATTTCTGAAGATAAAAACTGAATGTTATTAAGTAGGAAGGAGTAACACCTTGAGAATCACAAACAAGAGATTTTAGCTACTTGTTTAGTGACAAACTAAGCAAAATTACAAAGGAAGGTGGATCAATATGTCACATAACTGTGACAATATTAAAGAGCAAAACTTAAACTTTAGATATTGGTGCTCGACTTGGGAGCCTAAGGTTTCATCGTGTGCACTTGTATATATTGAAGTACCGATTACACACTTATTAAAACTTAGATAACCTGCTCTTCAACATCTGGAAATATCTCAATCAGCTCACCCGTTAATATTTCCTACTTTGCTCTGCAACTCACCAGCAGCCCAGCTCCTGCACTCCCACCTGACTTCCCACAGCCCATTCCCATGCTCCCTTCCCATATCAGGGTCCCAGTTCTCGTGCTCCCCTCCAACTCTCTGGCACCACTGTTTCTGAACACCCAGTTAACTACCATTGCCTCAGTTTCTGGACTCTTTCTAAAATCTCCAGGGATCCATTTCATACTGTCCTTCTAAACTTACCAGGTTCACTGAAAATTTTTTATTAATATCTAAATAAAGTGAATTAAAATGTGTTTGGCTGTTCAAATAACCTCCACAGACCTGAAAATTTCTCAGTCCAGCAAAGTCTCAAAGTCCCAGGTAGCCAAAGTTTTACTGTAAGGTTGATATCTTCATACTTTTTAAGACTCCTCGATTGCAATCAATTATTAGCAACTTTACTAATTAGTACAAATACAAAAAACACATAGAAATGATGAAGAATATAGTTTCAGATAAGGGTGCAGCAGACCAAATCTCATCCTATCTCCCAGTTCTTTGGGAAAACAAATTAAATCAAACTTCAGTAAATGAGGCATTCAGCCTTCTAAAAGCTTACACACTGACCTCCTGACACTTGCAATGGTCTCCCTGTTTTTGAACCGACTGAACCTAGCAGTGTAGTTTAACGTTTTCATGAAAACCTCTGAAAGCTCCTGCTCATCCTCTGCGCTCTCATTCTGCTGTTTCCTGTGTTCCAGCAGCATGTGAACTTCAGAGTTCAACAGTGTCTCCGAACTCTCGAACTCTAAGAGGGAACACAAAATTCATCCAAATTATGTTAACACAAATAACTTTTCCAATCAAATCACTTCTAAGACATTTTGTTGTCTATAATCTCTCCAGTCTAGAGAGAGGACGGGGGGGGGGGGAGGGGGAGGATTCGGGAAAGAGAGGGATCGGCGGGATTGGAGGACAGGGCACAGCTGGGGGAGAGGACGAAGGGGGACGGGGATTGGGGGAGGTAGGGCGAGGAGTGGACGGAGGGAATTGGTTTGTAGACGGGAGGGGGATTGTAGGTGTTGGGGAGATGATGCTGCAGCAAAATTCTACTATCTCCATAATTCGGCTCGGCCCTTGCCATCCCTCCTCCCGTGTCCCTGCTGCTGTCGCCCGGTTTCGTTGGGTATCGGGTCCATCGCCTTCGGCTACCTTTCGGGAAGACAAGCTGCGAAGCGTCCTCCTCCACATCTCCCACTCGGGCCTCGGCGCCGCACGCCGCCATCTTCACACGGAATGGGCAGCACGCATGCGCAGAGTCAGTGATACTGGTGACGTCTGGGAGCCGCTCACTTCGAATGACTGCAGTGCTCCGCTTGGCTGGCTTCAACCAGCATGTACATTTTCTTTGCTCCGTTAATGCAGACGTACCACCCCGCAAAAACTCATTTCAAGGAGGTAGCACCACCACCCTCGCCCCCCGTCAACCCCATATCCCTCC
Source organism: Mobula hypostoma (assembly GCF_963921235.1). NCBI lineage: Eukaryota > Metazoa > Chordata > Chondrichthyes > Myliobatiformes > Myliobatidae > Mobula > Mobula hypostoma. Next base: position 95,297,788 of record NC_086100.1, on the reverse strand, counting down.
CCCTGTCGATCTCCACAGGACGTTTGATTACGGAAGAACACAACAAGTTATTTGATGACACATTGAAACTATTTACACACACATATATTCCTTGTTGTGTATTTTGTTGGCAATCTCAATGCTAAAAGCTAATGCAAATAGCTTTTCTAATTCTTTTGCGAATTTTCCTTGCACTGTGAAAGCATAAAGTGTATCCTTATTATATTGTCTTATGCAGAAAATGTGACATTAAAATATGTACTTATATTATCATGGAGTCGTTTTTTATTCTATTACAACTTTAAGCAAGTCTACAGGGAGTTTGGCCTCATCACGTAGGACATCAATAGAGTAGCTCCCTTGCAGCTAGCCAGCTAGTTTAAATAATCGCACACACGAGAAATTCTGCAGATGCTGGAAATTCAAGCAACACACATCAAAGTTGCTGGTGAACGCAGCAGGCCAGGCAGCATCTCTAGTAAGAGGTACAGTCGACGTTTCGGGCCGAGATCCTGACGAAGGGTCTGGGCCCGAAACATCGACTGTACCTCTTCCTAGAGATGCTGCCTGGCCTGCTGCATTCACCAGCAACTTTGATGTGTGTTGTTAGTTTAAATAACGTTAGCTATGCTAATGAACGAATGACACCTGTTAAACTCACCTCAACATGTCTTTTACAGTCATTTAACCCACCATGGGCAATAGAAAAGTCACTGTTGCAAAAGGTGCAGCAAGCAACACTGTCATTATTTTTGACCCCTATTAGGCAGGGGTACACTTTAGTGTAGTCTGGGGTGACATATGTTTTATATTTTCTTTTTGTAGAACACTCTGCCATGGCACTGCAGGACACTGAACTGATGGACAATGAAAGAGAGACAGTGGTCAACTGTAAAGCCTGCCCACAGAGTAAACTGATAGGTCTACTTAGCACAAAGAGAGACCAATCAGGATGCTCGCTCTCTCACTCTCTCGCTACGTGTCTGTCTCTCTCTCTCTCTCTCTCTCTCTCTCCCGCCCTCCCCTTCCCTCCCTCCCTCTCACTCGCTCTCAAAAAAAATCGATTTCCGGGATATTGTATATAATTTGCGGGCATCAGGGAGCCGCTATGAATATGCGGGAGACTCCCGGAACTTCCGGGGGTAGGTGGGATGTCTGTTAATGTCCCAATCTTTTGTTCAAAATCCGAGATTCCTGTGGATGTATTGTACCCATTCCCATTAGATCATTAGCAACATACAGAAAATGCTGGAGGAACTCAGCAGGCCAGGCAGCACCTATGGAAAGAATGAATGTCCAGTGCTTCGGCCAAGACACCTCACCTGGACTATAAAGGAAGGGGCAGATGCCGGAATAAAGAATGATGGGGGAGGGGAAGGATAAGGTAACAGGTTAAGGCAGGTTGGTAGGGAAAGGTGGGATGAAGTAAGAAACTGGGAGTTGATTGGAAAGTGGGGAGGGGATGCTGGGCATGGTTGAGATCAGTTGGCAGGATTGGTGTTGGAGTAAGTAGATATTTAAAATAATATGAGAACGTATGAAGCAAGATCTTGTATTAGGTTGGCTGAGATAGGCAAATGGCAGAAATTGTGGGATAGAAGTGGGACAAGAAGGTAGTATTACAATTTGATTCCATCACTTCAGGGGAGGTGCCTTTTGGGAAGGAATAAAAGGGAAAAGGTGTGGTTGATGAGACTGAGGTTTGGACATAGGGGGTTGCACGCCACTTTGGCACTTGTTGATATGCATGGGGATGGGTGGCATGGTGTTTGTAAAGTCCCAGAGAGAATGGAACATATGATCAAGGTGTGCCAGAAATATTGATTGGAACGTCGGAAGCTGTTTAGGCAATCATTGGGTAGATCTGGGTTGCCCAGTTTGCAGGGTGTTCTGCCACCTGAGGCAGAGACGGTTAAGTGATGTTGGGCCCTGGTGAACTTTTTAATTAAAACAGGTTTGGAAGGCGAGATCTGATCCCCATTATGGCTCCCGACATACTCAATTATGATAGGTGGTGTTAATGTACCTTCCTGATACGTGCAAGCCATCATTTGCACTAAAGAAGAAGGGGTTGGAGCAAAGGACTGAGCCTGCTATTGGGAGTTTTCTCTCAGGTAGGAAGTGGGGATAGAGATGGCAGGAAGCAATAGAAATAGCAAATGGGAGATGGTTGAATCACAAACAAGAGAAAATCTACAGATGCCGAAAACCAAAATAATACACACAAAATGCTGGAGGAACTCAGCAACCCAGACAGCATCTACAGAAGAGAGTAAACAGTTGACATTTCAGGCTGAGACCCTCCATCAGGAATGGAGAAAGAGATGAGAAGTCAGAGTAAGAAGGTGGGAGGAGGAGAACGAAAAGAACAAGATAGGTGAAGTAAAGCCCTATGAAGAGATAAAGGGCTGGAGGAGGAATCTGACAGGAGAGGACAGAACCTGAGTGTGACCTCATCGCTGCAGTAGAGGAGGCCATGGACTGACATGTCAGAATAGGAATGGGAAGTAGAATTGAAATGGGTGGCCACCAGGAGATTTCATTTTTTCTGAGCATAGGTACCCAGTGAAGTGGTTGCCCAGTCTGAAGTTACAGAGAATTATGTGCCGGATGCAGAGGCTGGTGGGGTGGTGGGTGATGACAAGAGGAACCCTATCCCTGGCGGGGTGGCAGGAGGATGGGGTGAGGACAGGCATGCATGAAACGGAAGAGATGCAGGTGAGGGCAGCTTTGATGGTAGAGGAAGGAAAGCCCCTTTCTTTGAAGAAGGAGGACATCTCATTAGTTATAACCATATAACCATATAACAATTACAGCATGAAAACAGGCCATCTCGGCCCTTCTAATCCATGCTGAACGCTTACTCTCACCTAGTCCCACCAACGTGCACTCAGCCCATAATCCGCCATTCCTTTCCTGTCCATATAGCTATCCAATTTAACTTTAAATGACAATATCGAACCTGCCTCAACCACTTCTGCTGGAAGCTCGTTCCACACAGCTACCACTCTCTGAAGAAAGAAGTTCCCCCTCATGTCACCCATAAACTTTTGCCCCCTAATTCTCAACTCATGTCCTCTTGTTTGAATCTCCCCTACTCTCAATGGAAAAAGCCTATCCACGTCAACTCTAACTATCCCCCTCATAATTTTAAATACCTCTATTAAGTCCCCCCTCAACCTTCTACACTCCAAAGCATAAAGACGTGACTTGTTCAATCTTTCTCTGTAATTTAGGTGCTGAAATCCAAGTAACATTATAGTAAATCTTCTCTGTACTCTCTCTATTTTGTTGACATCTTTCCTATAATTTGGCGACCAGAACTGTACACAATACTCCAAATTTGGCCTTACCAATGCCTTGTACAATTTTAACATTACATCCCAACTCCTATACTCAATGCTCTGATTTATAAAGGTCAGCATACCAAAAACTTTCTTCACCACCCTATCTACATGAGATTCCCCCTTCAGGGAACTATGCACCATTAATCCTAGATCCCTCTGTTCTACTGCATTCTTCAATGCCCTACCATTTACCATGTATGTCCTATTCTGATTAGTCCTACCAAAATGTAGCACCTCACATTTATCAGTATTAAACTCCATCTGCCATCTTTGCCCACTCTTCTAACTGGCCTAAATCTCTCTGCAAGCTTTGAAAACCCACTTCATTATCCACAACTCCACCTATCTTAGTATCATCTGCATACTTACTCATCCAATTTACCACCCCATCGTCCAGATCATTAATGTATATGACAAACAACATTGGACACAGTACAGATCCCTGAGGCACACCACTAGTCACCGGCCTCCAATCTGACAAACAGTTATCCACCATTACGCTCTGGCATCTCCCATCCAGACACTGCTGAATCTATTTTACTACTTCAATATTAATGCCTAATGATTGAACCTTCCTAACTAACCTTCCTTGTGGAACCTTGTCAAAGGCCTTACTGAAGTCCATATAGACAACATCCACCGCTTTACCCTCGTCAACTTTCTTTGTAACCTCATCAAAAAATTCAATAAGATTTGTCAAATATGACCTTCCATGCACAAATCCATGTTGACTGTTCCTAATCAGACCCTGTCTATCCAGATAATTATATATACCATCTCTAAGAATACTTTCCATCAATTTACCCACCACTGACATCAAACTCACAGGCCGATAATTGCTAGGTTTACTTTTAGAACCCTTTTTAAACAATGGAACCACATGAGCAATACGCCAATACAGGCACCATCCCCATTTCTAATGACATTTGAAATATTTCTGTCAGAGCCCCTGCTATTTCTACATTAACTTCCTTCAAGATCCTAGGGAATATCCTATCAGGACCCGGAGACTTATCCACTTTTATATTCCTTAAAAGTGCCAGTACTTCCTCTTCTTTAATCATCATAGTTTCCATAACTTCCCTACCTGTTTCCTCTACCTTACACAATTCAATATCCTTCTCCTTAGTGAATACCGAAGAAAAGAAATTGTTCAAAATCTCCCCCATCTCTTTTGGCTCCACACATAGCTGTCCAATCTGATTCTCTAAGGAACCAATTTTATCCTTTTGCTATTAATATAACAGTAGAAACCCTTTGGATTTATTTTCACCTTACTTGCCAAAGCAACCGCTAATCTTCTTTTAGCTCTTCTAATTTCTTTCTTAAGATTCTTTTCACATTCTTTATATTCCTCGAACACCTCATTTACTCCATGCTGCCTATATTTATTGTAGATATCTCTCTTTTTCCGAACCAAGTTTCCAATATCCCTTGAAAACCATGGCTCTCTCAAACTTTTAACCTTTCCTTTCAACCTAACAGGAACATAAAGATTCTGTGCCCTCAAAATTTCACCTTTAAATGACCTCCATTTCTCTATTACATCCTTCCCATAAAACAATTTGTCCCAATCCACTCCTTCTAAATCCTTTCACATCTCCTCAAAGTTAGCCTTTCTCCAATCAAAAATCTCAACCCTTGGTCCAGACCTACCCTTCTCCACAATTATATTGAAACTAATGGCATTGTGCTCACTGGACCCGATGTGCTCCCCAACACATACCTCCGTCACCTGATCTATCTCATTCCCTAACAGGAGATCCACACTGCCCCTTCTCTAGTTGGTACCTCTATGTATTGCTGCAAAAAACTATCCTGCACACATTTTACAAACTCCAAACCATCCAGCCCTTTTACAGTATGGGCTTCCCAGTCTCTGTGTGGAAAATTAAAATCTCCCACAATCACAACCTTGTGCTTACTACAAATATCTGCTATCTCCTTACAAATTTGCTCCTCCACTTCTCACTCCCCATCAGGTGGTCTATACTACACCCCTATAAGTGTTACTACACCTTTCCCATTCCTCAGTTCCACCCAAATAGCCTCCTTAGACGAGCCCTCTAATCTATCCTGCCAGAGCACTGCAGTAATATTTTCTCTGACAAGCATTCCAGTTCTGGAATGAAAAGGCTCATCCTGAGAGCAGATGCATAAGAACATAAGAAGTAGGAGCAAGAGTAGGCCATCTGGCCCGTCAAGCCTGCTCCGCCATTCAATAAGGTCTTTGCTGATCTAGCCATGGACACATCTCCACCTGCCTGCCTTTTCGCCATAAACTTTAATTCCCTTACTATGTAAAAATTTATCCAACCTTGTCTTAAATATATTTACTGAGGTAGCTTCCACTGCTTCATTGGGCAGAGAATCCCATCGATTCACCACTCTCTGGAAAAAGCAGTTCCTCCTCATCTCTGTCCTAAATATACTTCCCCAAATCCTGAGGCTATGTTCCCTAGCCCTGGTCTCAACTACCAGTGGAAACAACTTTCCTGCCTCCACCTTACCTATCCCTTTCATAATTTTGTATGTTTCTATAAGATCCCCTCTCATTCTTCTGAATTCCAGTGATTTCAGTCCCAGGCAACTCAATCTCTTCTCATAGTCTAACCCCCTCATCTCTGGAATCAACCTGGTGAATCACCTCTGCACTGCTTCCAAAGCCAGTATATCCTTCCTCAAATCAGGAGATCGGAACTGCATGCAGTATTCCAGGTGTGGCCTCACCAGTACCCTGTACAGTTGCAAGGGTGGGTAATGTAGCAGGATCCTCTTTTGAGTCAATATGGGTGGAAGTCAGGAACAGAAAGGGAGCAGTTACTCTACTGGGGGTATTCTATAGGCCCCCTGGTAGCAGCAGAGATACAGAGGAGCAGATTGGGAGGCAGATTTTGGAAAGGTGCAAAAATAACAGGGTTGTTATCATGGGTGACTTTAACTTCCCTAATATTGATTGGCACCTGATTAGTTCCAAGGGTTTAGATGGGGCAGAGTTTGTTAAGTGTGTCCAGGACGGATTCCTGTCACAGTATGTGGACAGGCTGACCAGGGGGAATGCCATACTAGATCTAGTACTAGGTAATGAACCAGGTCAGGTCACAGATCTCTCAGTGGGTGAGCATCTGGGGGACAGTGACCACCGCTCCCTGGCCTTTAGCATTATCATGGAAAAGGATAGAATCAAAGAGGACAGGAAAATTTTTAATTGGGGAAAGGCAAATTATGAGGCTATAAGGTCAGAACTTGCGGGTGTGAATTGGGATGATGTTTTTGCAGGGAAATGTACTATGGACATGTGGTCGATGTTTAGAGATCTCTTGCGGGATGTAAGGGATAAATTTGTCCTGGTGAGGAAGATAAAGAATGGTAGGGTGAAGGAACCATGGGTGACAAGTGAGGTGGAAAATCTAGTCAGGTGGAAGAAGGCAGCATACATGAGGTTTAGGAAGCAAGGATCAGATGGGTCTATTGAGGAATATAGGGAAGCAAGAAAGGAGCTTAAGAAGGGGCTGAGAAGAGCAAGAAGGGGGCATGAGAAGGCCTTGGCGAGTAGGGTAAAGGAAAACCCCAAGGCATTCTTCAATTATGTGAAGAAAAAAAGGATGACAGGTGTGAAGGTAGAACCGATTAGAGATAAAGGTGGGAAGATGTGTCTGGAGGCTGTGGAAGTGAGCGAGGTCCTCAATGAATACTTCTCTTCGGTATTCACCAATGAGAGGGAACTTGATGATGGTGAGGACAATATGAGTGAGGTTGATGTTCTGGAGCATGTTGATATTAAGGGAGAGGAGGTGTTGGAGTTGTTAAAATACATTAGGACAGGTAAGTCCCCGGGGCCTGACGGAATATTCCCCAGGCTGCTCCACAAGGCGAGAGAAGAGATTGCTGAGCCTCTGGCTAGGATCTTTATGTCCTCGTTGTCCACGGGAATGGTACCGGAGGATTGGAGGGAGGCGAATGTTGTTCCCTTGTTCAATAAAGGTAGTAGGGATAGTCCGGGTAATTATAGACCAGTGAGCCTTACGTCTGTGGTGGGAAAGCTGTTGGAAAAGATTCTTAGAGATAGGATCTATAGGCATTTAGAGAATCATGGTCTGATCAGGGACAGTCAGCATGGCTTTGTGAAGGGCAGATCGTGTCTAACAAGCCTGATAGAGTTCTTTGAGGAGGTGACCAGGCATATAGATGAGGGTAGTGCAATGGATGTGATCTATATGGATTTTAGTAAGGCATTTGACAAGGTTCCACACGGTAGGCTTATTCAGAAAGTTAGAAGGCATGGGATCCAGGGAAGTTTGGCCAGGTGGATTCAGAATTGGCTTGCCTGCAGAAGACAGAGGGTGGTGGTGGAGGGAGGACATTCAGATTAGAGGATTGTGACTAGTGGTGTCCCACAAGGATCTGTTCTGGGACCACTACTTTTCGTGATTTTTATTAAAATGGATATGGGGGTAGAAGGGTGGGCTGGCAAGTTTGCAGATGACACAAAGGTTGGTGGTGTTGTAGTTAGTGTAGAGGATTGTCAAATATTGCAGAGAGACATTGATAGGATGCAGAAGTGGGCTGAGAAGTAGCAGATGGAGTTCAACCCGGAGAAGTGAGAGGTGGTACACTTTGAAAGGACAAACTCCAAGGCAAAGTACAAAGTAAATGGCAGGATACTTGGTAGTGTGGAGGAGCAGAGAGATCTCGGGATACATGTCCACAGATCCATGAAAGTTGTCTCACAGGTGGATAGAGTAGTTAAGAAAGCTTATGGGGGGTTAGCTTTCATAAGTCGAGGGATAGAGTTTAAGAGTCACGATGTAACGATGCAGCTCTGTAAAACTCTGGTTAGGCCACACTTGGAGTACTGTGTCCAGTTCTGGTCACCTCACTATAACGAAGGATGTGGAAGCATTGGAAAGGGTACAGAGGAGATTCACCAGGATACTGCCTGGTTTAGAAAGTATGCATTATGATCAGAGATTAAGGGAGCTAGGGCTTTACTCTTTTGAGAGAAGGAGGATGAGAGGAGACATGATAGAGGTGTACAAGATAATAAGAGGAATAGATAGAGTGGATAGCCAGCACCTCTTCCCCAGGGCACCACTGCTCAATACAAGAGGACATGGCTTTAAGGTAAGGGGTGGGAAGTTCAAGATATTAGAGGAAGGTTTTTTACTCAGAGAGTGGTTGGTGCGTGGAATGCACTGCCCGAGTCAGTGGTGGAGGCAGATACACTAGTGAAGTTTAAGAGACTATTAGCAGGTATATGGAGGAATCTAAGGTGGGGGCTTATATGGGAGGCAGGGTTTGAGGGTCGGCACAACATTGTGGGCCGAAGGGCCTGTACTGTGCTGTACTATTCTATGTCCTATGTTCTAACATAACCTCCCTGCTCTTAAATTCAATCCCTCTAGCAATGAATGCCAACATTCCATTTGCCTTGATAGGCTGCTGCACCTGCAAACCAACCTTTTGTGATTCATGCACAAGTACTCCCACGTCCCTCTGCACATCAGCAGGCTGCATTTTTTTACCATTCAAATAATAATCTGATCTTCCATTTTTCCTTCCAAAGTGGATGACCTCACATTTACCAACATTGTACTCCATCTGCTAGATTCACTTACTCTATCTATATCTCTCTGCAGAATCTCCGTATCTTCTGCACAATTTGCTTTTCCACTCAATTTAGTATAATCAGGAAACTTAGATACACTACACTCAGTCCCCTCTTCCAGATTGTTAATGTATATTGTGAAAAGTTGTGGGCCCAGCACCGACCCCTGCAGCACACCACTTACCACTGATTGCCAACCAGAGTAACACCCATGAGTAACATGCATTGGAGATGGAGGAATTGAGAGAAGGAGATGGCATTTTTACAAGTAAGTGTCAGGGTGGGAAGATGTATGGTATGATCAAGGTGGCTGTGAGAATCAGCGGGTTTATAAACTGTCTCCAGAGATAGAATCAGAGAGATTGAGAAGGGGGAGGGTGCTGTTGGAAATGGGCCAGCTAAATTTGAGGGCAGGTTGGAAGTTGGAGGCAAAGTTGATGAAGTTGAAGTGCACAGCATGGGTGCAGGAAGCAGCACTAACACAGTTATCAACATAGCACAGGAAAAGTTGGGCAGTGGACTGTTCCACGTAGCCAACAAAAAGGCAAGAATAGTAGGAGGGGCCAAAGGAGAAATTATTGAGTGTGAGGACCAGTTCCACCAGACGGAGGAGAGTGGTGGTGGAGGGGAACTTGTTGGGTCTGGTGTCCAGAAAGAATGGGAGGTAGTATTGGGTGATTGGAGTTGTATAGAGGAAGGAAAATGGCAGGTTTCTGGGAAATGGGAAAATTAGCTGCTGATTGAGGATTGTGGTATCTTATCATCCTGAGATGATGAGAGTAATCTGGATTTAAATAAAAGAAGGAAGGCAGAGTTTAAGGTTTTGTTGTGTTTTGAATGTGGACCTGTTTCTGATACCAATCTAATCAAATTAACTAAGGATCTGAAAAAGCATTAGGAGGTATTCTGTGCACAAAGCCTTTAAGAGATGGAACACTCTCAGTATTTTATAAAGGTAGTAAGCAATGTGAGAAAGCTTTGGGGTTAAAAGCTGTGGAGAGAAGGAAAGCAACACCCAAGAAATTATAGTGAATGACAGTGGCTTTGGGGAGTAATCTCGAGTGCCTTGATGTATCTGTGCACCAAGTTAAAAATAATTTAGTCAGGGGAAAACTTGTGGACCCTAAATGTTTAAAAGGGTTTCATGGTGGAGTAAGAACAGATAATTTATCAGGTGTTAATTAAATTTGATGGGGAAATAGTTGCTGTGTGGGGAAATTTAGGTGATATGGGTTATTCGTTTCAAGTCTATGTGCCATCCCCTCTGAGATGTCTTCAATGCCAGAAGGTTGGTCATATAGCAGCTGTATGTAAGGGTAAAACACAATGTTGTATATGTGGAGAACATAATGATGGCAATTGTGGAGAAAATGTTAGGTTAAATTATAGCAACTGTGAAGGAGAACATAGCTCTGCCTATGTAGGGTGTCCTACATATCAGAAAGCTGTGGAAGTGCAGTGTGTTCACGTGGAAATGGGCATATCGTATACAGAGGCTCTGCAGAAAGTACAGAAGACAGTGTCAATGAGACCTATTAATATCCAGAATACAGGTAGATTAAAGTGCATGATCATATGATGAAGTATTTTCTGACTGTTTATAAACTAAAGTTAGTCCCTTTCATGGCAGATGTGGTACATTGTACACCACAAGCTAGAAGTAGGAGAGAAATTAAAATTATCATAAAAGCTGCAGAAAAACATCTGAAGATAAAAGACTTAACTCTAGAAGATTTTAAAGATACATTACCAGGTAAATAATGTTCAGACTTCAAAGAAGGGTTGGTATTGGTTTTTCCAATCTTACAATGGAATGCTAGAAGCCTGCTAGATAAAGGTCAAAAGTTTTGAAATTTATTCAAAATTTGACTAATAAACCTGATATTATATGTGTACAGGGAATCTGGTTGAAATCTTGTCTAAGTTTTAAGATAGGAGTTTATGTTGATATAAGACACGATCAGAAAATGGGCAATTGAGGAGGAGTGGCTACCTTTGTCAGAAGTGGGATAGCACAGTGTCTTGGAAATTGGGGTTGTTTATGAGTCAATTGTAGTTGAAATTTGGGGAAAGAATGGTAAAGTACAAATAATAATTTTTATAATCCTTGTGAAAGGTTAACAGCTGATATATTGGAAAGTGTGGGTTGAATTGTGGGTGTATGGTGTGGAGATTTGAATGCTCATTATGGTTTTGTGGGGTTGTAGTGACACAAATGTGAATAGGACGGTGGTGGGAGACTTTTTGGAAGAAAAGTGTTTGGTGTGCTTGAATGATGGTAGGAGTAGAAGGATAAATCTGTTTAACAACATTGTTTCTGCTATAGGCCTTACACTGGTATTTGAGGATATAGCAAATGTGTGTAACTGGGAAGTGTATAATATACAACAGTGGGGAGTGATTATTTTCCCATTATCTGTGGAATGGGAATAGATGTGTATCTGAGGAAAGGATCCCTCATTCCTGGATGGAATTTTAAAAAGGCTAGTTGGGATGTATTTGATGATTTATGTGAAAGTGGATTTCCTGATCATTTGCTTTTGGAAGATATCAAGATGAGCAACAATTTATAATGCTCTATACTCAACTCAATAAATAACTAAGGAATCAATTCCCAGATCATCTAACAAGAATAAAAGGAGAGATGTTCCCTGGAGGATGGATGACTGTAAAAGAGCTGTGAAGGAGTGGCATAGAGCTTTTAGAAAAGTTACACAGTGTTACTCTTATTCATTTTTCATACAATATAAAAGAGCTCAAGCTACAGTTAGAAAACTAGTCAGAAGGGCAAAGAAAATATGTTGGAAAATGTTCTGTGATGGCATTGGGAAAGAGATCCAGGTAGGGGAAGTTTGGGGTATAATACTGAAAATGGGGGGTGAGGGACTTAGAAAATTCGACGCATTATCAGTTTTGCTCAGTGGGGAGGAGGGTGCAGTTACTGATTCTGAAAAAGCAGTGTTATTAGCAAAAACATATGTCAGTGATGTCAGAGTACATAGTTTGGTTAATTTAAGTAAAGAAGAGAGGCCTCAGAGCAAAGCAGCTTTGGCAAGCAATCCTCAGATTGCCGAGAAAAAGAATGTTCTAGTTTCTGCTTGGATGTCGAATTTACCTTGTCTGAACTTAAAAGGGCTATTAATGGTGTTCGTCATACATCACCTGGAAAAAATAATATTTGTTGTAATATGTTTATGTGATTATCAGACTCTAAACTTTAGAGTTTAAAACTAAGTAAACATGTTAGTTTTGAAATTCTTTATCACAATATGGGTTGAAGGGTGCATTCCTGCTACTGGAAATCAGCAGTTATTATCCATACATTGAAACCTCGTAAGGATCAATCAATTACCGAACTATTTTGCTATATTCGCATTTATGTAAGATAAAGGTTATAGCAAGGCTTCTTATTTTGTGGGAAGTAGTGGAAATGTAGTTGTATACCAATCTAGATTTTTTTTAAAGGGAGAATAACCATGGACTCAGTGTTCAGTTTGGAATCTGATGTTCGTAAGGCCCAAGTTAAGAAGGAATCAGTGATAGCAGTTTTTTTGATGTAGTAAAAGTTTACAGTAGGTTATGGACACAAAGGTTGCTGTTTAAACTATAATATGTGGGAATAGGTGGTAGAATGTTCAACTGGATTCAATATTTTTTATGTGATAGGAAGGGTGGGACTATCATTCTCCAAGATAGAGAATAGGTCTCCACTGGGAGAGTGTGCAGCTCACTCCTTTTTAATGTTATGATTAATGATATTTTCTTAAATGTTGGCTCAGACATTTCCAAATCATTAGATGCGGACGATAGTGCAGTGTGGAAACAGGCAAGAGTATAAATTATATAGTTAGGAAAATGCAGGCAGCTATTAATGAAGTTGAAGAATGGCGATGTCAGTGGTGGTTTAAAATTTCTGTTGCAAAGGCTCAAATTATTTGTTTTTCTAAGAAGAAAATTACACCCACAATCGATTTTCAACCTCTCACTGCTATGGGCGGAAGTTCCCACTTGTTTTAAAAAGGCAACAATTATACCAGTGCCAAAAAAGAATAATGTGGCCTGCCTTAACGACTATCACCCAGTAGCACTCACATCGACAGTGATGAAAGGCTTTGAGAGGTTGGTTATGATTAGACTGAACTCCTGCCTCAGCAAGGACCTGGACCCATTGCAATTTGCCTATCACCACAATAGGTCAATAGCAGACGCAATCTCAATGGCTCTCCACACGGCTTTAGACTACCTAGACAACACAAACACCTACGTCAGGATGCTGTTCATTGACTAGAGCTCAGCATTTAATACCATCATTCCCACAATCCTGATGGAGAAGTTACAGAATCTGGGCCTCTGTACCTCTCTCTGCAATTGGATCCTCGACTTCCTAACCAGAAGACCACAATCTGTGCAGATTGGTTATAACATATCCTCCTTGCTGACCATCAACACTGGTGCGCCTCAGGTTGTGTGCTTAGCCCACTGCTCTACTCTCTGTATATACATGACTGTGTTGCTCGGCATAGCTCAAATACCATCTACAAATTTGCTGACAACACAACCATTGTTGGTAGAGTCTCAGGTGGTGACAAGAGGGTGTACAGGAATGAGAGATGCTAACTAGTGAAATGGTACCGCAGCAACAACCTGGCACTCAATGTCAGTAAGACAAAAGAGCTGATTGTGGACTTCAGGAAGGGTAAGACGAAGGAACACATACCAATCCTCACAGAGGGATCAGAAGTGGAGAGAGTGAGCAGCTTCAAGTTCCTGGGTGTCAAGATCTCTGAGGATCCAACCTGGTCCCAACATATTGATGTAGTTATAAAGAAGGCAAGACAGCGGCTATACTTCATTAGGAGTTTGAAGCGGTTTGGCATGTCAACAAATACATGCCAAAAACTTCTATATTGTACTGTGGAGAGCATTCTGACAGGCTGCATCACTGTCTGATATGGAGTGGCTACTACACAGGACCAAAAGAAGCTGCAGAAGGTTGTAAATCTAGTCAGCTCTATCTCGGGCACTAGCCTACAAAGTACCCAGGACATCTTTAGGAAGTGGTGTCTCAGAAAGGCAGTGTCCATTATTAAAGACCTCCGGCAGCCAGGGCATGCACTTTTCTCACTGCTACCATCGGGTAGGAGATACAGAAGCCTGAAGGCACACACTCAGTGATTCAGGAACAGCTTCTTCCCCTCTGCCATCCGATTCCTAAATATACATTGAAGCTTTGGACACTACCTCACTTTTTTAATATACAGTATTTCTGTTTTTGCACATTTTTAATAATCTATTCAATACGCATACTGTAATTGATTTACTTGTTTATTTATTATTGTTTTATTTTATTTTTTTTTCTCTCTCTGCTAAGTTAACAAATTTCACGTCACCTGATTCTGATCTCAAGTTACAAGACAAATCTCTTGAACAAGAGTCAGTAGTAAAGTTTCTAGGTATATGGACGGACACATGGAAGATGCATGTGAATAAAATTCTAGAGAAGTGTAAAAAAGCCCTTACTGTGATCGGGGTGCGAGTAGAAGGTCACATAAACAAAAGTATATTGTTTTACTCAGATCTGTCTTTGATTATGAATGAGTTGCTTATGGATTAGCCTCACCAGCAGTCCTAAAGCCCCTATATAAAGTTTGAGTTCAAGCATTAAGATTATGTTGTAGTGCAATTAAATCATCCCCAATTTCAGCATTACTAGTAGAAATGGGTAAAGTACCCTTATATCTATGCAGGCTACAGTTAGCAATGGTTTATTGGGTTAGTATAAGAGGACATAAAGTTGATCATACAATATTGGCAACAATAGTAGAGTGTTGGGAGTACTGCATTGGTAAGGTCTTCATTCTTGGGTGGATGGGAAATGAATGGGTACAAAATCTTGGGTTGATTAATGTGAAATATGGTCCCAATGTACCCTTTTCTGCCACTTCTCCATTGTTTTCCCCTTTGTCTGTGGTTGATTTAAGCCTTCAAGAAAAGATCAAGATGAAGAATGAGTGGCACATGAAGTTCAGCAACATTTTGAATGTGTAATACCCTGTTTAAAATTTCTGGTGAAAGTGTTTAGGAATGTTGTGTCAACCAATCAGGATGGTAGGATGGAGAGGAGGTTCTAGAGAAAGCAGGGTGAAGAGAGATTTCTGATGGATAGTAGTTGGTTTTGTGGTCTTTTGGAGGGAGATGTAGAGAGGAGAGGATCAGGGAACACACCTGGAGGATCCTATTTGAAGGAAAGACCTTGATGCAAGGAATGTTTCACAAGACGAAGAAGGGAAGTTTTACCTGTGACTGGTGACGAGAATTCAGCACAGCAAGTAAAGCAGTACACTCGACCATTACAGACATGAGCTCCAACATTGATATGCTCATTTAGACTGGTTTAATTGTACTGGGCCCTTTAATTTTTTTTCTGTTTCCTATTAACTGTTTGATAACGCTGAAATTGGTAAATATACTTTCTTTATAATTTTATGTGGTGTACGATCTGTTATTTCTGGCAACTGATAATTGTGTACGGCCAGTACTCACACAGCATTCACTTAAATTGAGGTTTCTTTAATCAGAATTCCCAACTTTCCTGTTTGATTGATCACCAAATCATACTGTCCCTGGACATATAGTATATTGTTTAGAAAGGTGGCCTGCTCACTGCTGAGTCACATGGCTGTTAGCAGAGTTAGCTAAAGAGCCAAGCTGGCATACCAGCTCTGGTAAGGGGGTTACATTTGTGGGGGCTCATCCGGGATTTGAATGCTCTGTGAATGCTGGTTAAGGATTGATTAAGTGGTTTGTGTGTTTAAGTCAGTGTTTAAGCTAGTGTCGGGGAAAGTAATCACTGTACATTATTATGGACGCCGCAGAGGTAAATGTTTGGTGTAATTCTAAGAGGTTATCCATAAACAATGGTTGTGTTCTGAGCAGGGTGTATATTCAAAGTCCCAACAGACTGCTCAGAGTGCTGAGTTCTATAAAAGTATTGGGAAAGTTACGCTGGTTGAATGGCATTTTGACCAATTGGCTAGTAAGGATGTCATGTTAGCCCAGAAAACAGTGATGTAACTGAAGTTGCACTGCCTGATACGTTAAGAGAACCTGGAGAGGTGGGGCAATGGGCAGTCCATATTTTTAGAGAAGTGGGGAATGTAGTTGAGGGTGAAGACTTAAATACAAGTTGCCTGTAGCTGAGGGTGAAGACAAGTTCTTCTCAGTTTTGCGAAGTGAGGGAAAGGGGTTGTCTGATGTGAAAGGTCTAATGGGTCCTCAGGTGGTTGATGGAATTCTGAGCTGGCTTCGGTAATTATATCACTAGCCGATAAATGCCAAAGCATACCTGCAGAGAACCAAAGTTATCAGAGGCTGAGAATACTCTCTAGAGTCAAGCCTACCTCCGATGGGGAAGAAGAATATGAGACTTGGGTGGAGGAGGCATCCAGCTGCTGAGGTGGTGAGGTCCCTAAAGGCTAAAAACCCGTTGGTCATGTCCTTGGACTACATGCAAGTGTTAGAAAATGTTTTTGGCATGACAGAGCTTATGATGAGGTTTCGGCACACATTCCAGAAGAAAGGGGAGGAACTCTCTGTCTACATTTTCAGACTAGAGGGAGCAGCTTGGCATTTTGGAGAGAATATGTTCTAATCAATGTATCAAGGGAAACACTAAAGTGCAAGACCCTGTTCCTGAGGGCTTAGTGGGACCAAGTTTGAGTATATCCATATAGATTGAGGGTATTTATGCTAGAGCCATACTTGACACAGGTTCTCAGGTTACTCAACTCTACAGATCCTTTTACAATTGTATTTGACACATTTACCATTGATGCCACTCAATGTCCTAGAAATTGGGGCCTTGGTACTGTAGATTACCCATATAATAGTTACTTGTCATTAAAGCCGGAGTCTTTGGAAGCAGATATTGGAGTAGCTGAGACCTTTGATATATTAATGTTGGTTTTTCTGGATCTGGTTGAAAAAGGTGAAGCTTCCATTATTGTGGAAACAAATAGTCCCATTGTGAGAGGGTCTATGGGAGCACGCAAGGAGAGAAATGGAGAGAATTTTTTGAAAATCTTGTCTATCCACCCAGCGTCCAGAGCTGTTTTTGAGAAGGTACAAGTTCCTCCTAAGCAGGATGATTGCGCATAAACGAGGAACTATATGGTACACCCTGTCCAAACTTGTCATGTCACATCCTGAGGAAGTAGCTTGAGTGGTGGGAAAGCCCAGATTCCCTGGAATGCCTGATGCTGAGGCCTTGCTGGTGGATGCTCCAAAGGATCATGATAAAGGGTCGTGCTTAGCTGCTATAATGCTGGTGGACCTGAACAGCAGAAAGCTTTGGCTGTACACGTAAACAGGATGATAGTGATTATCAGAAACCCTTGAGAGAGAGGTCACCCTCAGACGTGGGATGCCAATGGCACATCCTTTCCTGGTGACCGTAATACCTAGTTTTCTGGTGAGAAAACCAGGAGAGAGACAATTTCCTGGATTGGGAAAGTTAACAGCAAAGTCATTCAACTTTGATGACTCTCCAGTATTTGAGGAATGGAAAAGAAGACTAACAGACAGGATGCTGAAGCTCAAAGATGTCTTTTCTACTGACAAGTTTGATGTGGGTTGTTCCAAGAAAACTCACCACACTATTTGAGTGACAGAGGACACCCCTTTAGGAAGTCTCGATGGTTAGCACCAGTGGAGGTCCAAGATGTCCAGCAGCACCTGCTAAAACTGAAGGAAGCTGGCACTATCACTGAATCAAGGAGTTCCTATGCGTCACCCATAGTGGTGCTGAGCGAGAAGAATGGGAAGGTACAAATGCGTGTTGACTATCAGACACTGAAACGACATAAAGTCCCACACCAATATACTGTTGCATTGATCGAGGATGCTCTGGCCTGCCTGAGTGGAGCAAAATAGTTCTGTGTGTTGGATCTAAAGAGTGAATATTATCAGACTCCCATGTGTGAAGCTGATAAAGAGAAGCCAGCATTTATATGTCCACTTGGATTCTTTTAGTTTGAAAGGATGCCCCAGGGTATATCAGGAGCACCAGCTACTTTTCAATGTGTCATGGAGAAGGCTGTTGGGGACGTAAACTATCGGGAGGTACTGGTGTACTTGGATGATATTATAGTGTTTGGGTCTACACTGGAGGGGGCATGAAACGAGGCCACTGAAGGCACTAGGCTGCCTGAAAGTGGTAGGGCTAAAACTGTCACTGGACAAGTGCCAGTTCTGTAAGACGCTAGTTAACTATGTCAGACACGTAGTCTTACAGAATGGAGTAGCTATGGATCCGTCCCAGACAGATGCAGTGACCACATTGCCAAGGCCCAAGAATGTGAGTGCTCTACGCTGAATCCTTGGATTCTGTGGGTACTAATGGAGATTTGTGAAGGATTACTCCAGAGTAAGCCACCCTTTGAATAAACTTCTGTATGGTTACCTCCACCCCCCCCAACTTCAGGGGAGAAAGGGAGGAGAATGAATGAAAAAGCCAAGGTTTATCTTAGCCCTTTGGAGCCCATCGGGGAAAGATGGGATGCAAATTGTGAAGAGGCCTTTTAGCTGCTGAAAGAGTTGGCCTTTGCAAAACCCTAGTTTCCATATGTACTGCATACAGACACCAGCTGTGAGGGTTTGGACGGTATTCTATATTAGGACCAGGGTAAAGGTTTGAGACCTGTTGCTTTCACCAGTCGGAATCTGTCACTCTCCAAATAACACTACCCTATGCATAAATTGGAGTGTCTGGCATTGAAATGGGTCATGGTGGATAAGTTAAGTGACCATCTATATGGTGCCAAGTTCGGGGTGAAGACTGACAACAGTCCACTGAAGTTGGATGCCACTGGGTCATCGCTGGTTGGTGGTGTTGTCTGCTTCTGATTTCAGCCTGAAGTATTGGCAGGGAGTTGGAACATTGATGTTGATGCGTTGTCCCAATGTTTGCATGAGGTGCTGGAAATGGAAGGAGAGTGGGGGGTGGTGGTGTTCCTGCCTCTGGTGTTAAAGCAACGTGTCAGTTTTCCACAGTGGGGAAATCAGAGGCAAGCTTGCAGCATGATGGAGCTGTGGATCGCTTAGTTGTGCCACACCACAAGCATACTGCAATATTACTGCTCTGGATACGAAGCAGTCGCCTGACGAATCTTGTGG